>NW_017684683.1:6918-7343 GCF_001879085.1 Nicotiana attenuata | reverse complement strand
AGGATCTGCATCTTAGTCTGATGAATTTTTCTCCTAAGATAGAAAATCTTAGTCTGATGAATTGTTCTCCTAAGATTGAAGACCTAGTCTAGTGGGCTTTCTCCTAGGATCAAAATCTTAGTCTGAGGAATCTTTCTCCTAAGATAGAAGGCCTAGTCTGATGAATTTGCTCGTCAAATGTCCTTGGTTTTACTCACAGGATCGTGCATTCTAATCAAGTCTTTTGTTTTACTCTTATCATTGCATCAATAGCATAGGTGATCCATATTTTGCTAACAACCCCCAAATCTTCCTAGTGCAAACTGGGGCAAGAAATTTTCTTTGTTTGTTTGGTTGCAGTCAGGAGCCCACCTGGAGAACAAGGGAATACTTTTCAAGTTCAGCAATCAGGAGCCCACCTGGAGAACAAGGGAATACTTTTCAAG
>NW_017684683.1:0-2620 GCF_001879085.1 Nicotiana attenuata | reverse complement strand
TATTTATTATTTATTTTTTTTCTGATTTTTATAAAATGTCAAAACAAAACAAAGACCTAATTAAACTATTTAACTCCTAAAATTATTTTTAAAAAAAATATTATTTAAAGATAAATGTGACAATTAACAATTAAACGTGCAAAGAACTATTTTTTGCAATTTTCTTTAAATTTGTCCTAAAACTATCTAATACTAAAATTGTGACATTAAATCCCTAAATGCAAATGCCTATTTGTATTTTCATATGAATAAAATGCAACCAATTAACACAAAAATGTAGCACAAAATTCACAAAAATTGTAAAATAATAGAGAAATCAATTATTTGAGACTTTTGGAAATAGTTTGCTTAGGGCAAAAATCACGTGCTCACAGTGATGACCCTTTGGGTCGTCGTACAAATTTTCAACTTAGCTCGAGCATCGTCCGATTGACGCTCGGGGCCCCCGGAGCCCCGCCCGAACACACCAACAAGTTTGGAATCATAAAACGGACTCACTCGAACCGCCGGGACGCCCGAAATAACGTTAAAACTAAGAATCACACCCTAAAACCAATTGGATCAAACTTATGAACTTCAAGTTTTTCAATCTATTTCTAATGTGCCGAAACGTACTTATACTACTCGGAATGATACCAAATTTTGCGTGCAAGTCTTAAATGACATTATCGAACTATTCCAGGTCTCGGAATTCCATTCGGACCTTGATATCACAAAAGCCGGCTCCAAACAAATTTAAAGAACTTCAAAATCCTTAAGGAATCAACTTTCACTATTGGCGCCAAAATGCGCCCGGGTCATCCAATACCCGATCCGGACATACGCCTAAGTCCGAAATCATCATACAAACCTGTTGGAACCTTCAAATCCCGATTCCGAGGTTCTTTACTAAAAATATTGACCGAAGTCAAACTTGACCTTTTAAGCCAACCTTAAGGAACCAAGTGTTCCGATTTCAACCCAAACTCTTCCAAACCCCGAACCAACCATCCCCACAAGTCATAAATCAGTAAAAGCAAGTACGGGAAGTCTTATTTAGGGGAACAAGGTTCTAGAAAGTAAAACGACCACTCGGATCGTTACACATATAAAGTATAGATTCTTGGTCCCACGTGCTAGCTAAGGAGTTATCTCGGATGTTGTTGGTTATTTCGGCTCAAAATCACAAATACTTCAACTTTCCTAAAACCTTAAATTGAGGTATTCCGATTTAGTTTTTGATAAAACTTGTATAAAAAATGCATATTAGTTATTTTTTATATGCTTTATATTATTTTGTGATTGTTTTGCGATTTGATTAATTTTTTGTTTTTTATACGGACTATAGTATTAGTGTGCTAAAATAATTTGTAAAATAGACAAATTGTTATTAGTTGTTAAAAAAATGTTAATTAGTTACTTTTTACTGTGGTATATGTAATTTTGTGATTGTTTTGTGATTAAATTGTTTTGTTATTTTTATATGATTTAGATTATTAATTTACCAAAGACTAGTAAACTAGATAAATTTTTACTTTAGTACCCTGTAGTGATATCTTGTGGCCTAATGTAGTGTTCGTATTTATAATGTAGTGACATTTTAGCGTAGTAAAATGTAGTGACTTTAGCGTAGTATCCTTGTAGTTGTAGAAATAAATCATTTAAGTATCTCTTATTCCGAAAACGTCAAAAAGCTGATATTCAAACACAAATCCAATTTTAGTCAACAAACGTAAGAACATAAGAATTCAAGATACATTCGTGCTACTGGGCCTCAAATATTGTGTCCAGAACCAAAATATAATTATTTAATAATTAAATCTTGTTTAGTTATGAAAATTAATTATTTAATTTTAGTATAGTAAAAAATAAGTCAATAATAAACAAACAAACATATACAATAATAAAGTAACATATTAATAATAAAACTAGCATATACAATAATAAACTAACATATTATATAATAAAACTAACATATTAAATAATAAAACTAAGATATACACTAATAAACTAATATATTAAATAATAAAACTAACATATACAATAATAAACTAACATATAAAATAATAGACCTGTTGAGTCAATAATCGAAAAAAATTTCTCGTCATGAACATAAGAATTCAGGATACATTGGTGCTACTGGGCCTCAAATATTGTGTCTGGAACCAAAATGTGAATATTCAATAATTAAAACATGTGTAGTAAAAAATGGGTGAATAACTAACAAACATATGAAATAATAAAACCAACATATTAAAGTAACGTATAAAAAATAAAAGTATAATATTGAAAATGTATCAACCTAATTAACAATATAGTGAAAATATCGAACAAAATTTAATATTCAAGATATTGCAATATATTTAAGTAGTGGAAAAGAAAAATAATGTAACTAATTTTGTTTAATTTACAGTAGTCGTCATGGAGGTTCCGCCTTTGCATCCGGGACCTCAGTCCCTAGAGCTACTCAGGTACAGGTCGAGCATAGGTCTTCCTACATATGGTAGGGGGAGTTATTGGCCCAGGCTTTACGTTCTAGGAGGATATACGATGTCTGGGACTTTCTTAAGGAACGCCAGCTCCATCCTCGTGTAGTCAGACTCCTGCAGGATACGGGCTTTTATAGGATCATTATCGGAAG
>NW_017684682.1:0-7346 GCF_001879085.1 Nicotiana attenuata | reverse complement strand
CCACCGACGGTTTAGGCTTGATACTTTACTGGGCACCGATGTGGTATGCTCATGCTACTCCTCTGCACATTTTTGTTATGCAGATCCAGGTGTTGATCGTTAGTAGTTGTGCGGACATTGCTGAGGAGGCTTAAGGTAAACCTGCTGCTGCGTTCGCTGGCTTCGGAGTCACCTTCTTACTTGTATTCAACTGTTTTCACTCCTTTCCAAACATTTTATATAGAAGTGGCAGCTAACTCTGTAGAGCTTATGACTTGTACTACCAGGTTTTGGGAATATGCTCATTTTATAAAGGATTCATTCTAGAAAAATTTTAAGATGTTATTTATTATTGTTGTTCTTCTGTAAATATTAGGCTTACCTAGTCCTTAAGAGTAGGTGCCGTCACGGAACCCAACAGAGGGGAAATTGGGTCGTGACAAGTTGGTATCAGAGCTCTAGGTTCACAGGTGCTACGAGTCATAAGCAGGTTTAGTAGACTCTTGCGGATCGCCTTCAGTAACTCAAGCCATCTACGCTGCCTCAAATTGAGATCCCTTTGCTTGAACAAATGCTGTAAGCTGCGATGATCAGTATAAACCTCACATAACACCCCATACAGATAATGCTTGCATATCATAAGAGCATGAACAATCGCGGCTAACTCCAAATCGTGCACAGGGTAATTCTTCTCATTAATCGTCAGGTGACGCGAAGCATATGCAATAACTCGCCCCTTCTGCTTCAGTACACAACTCAAGCCAATGCGTGAAGCGTCACAATACACCGTATACATCCCCGAATCGGAAGGCAACACCAAAACTGGTGTTTTGGTCAAAGCTATCTTGAGCTTCTGAAAGCTCACCTCACAATCATCAGACCAACGAAACAGAGCACCCTTATGGGTCAATCTAGTCAAAGGTGCTGCAATGGATGAAAAGCCCTGCACAAACCAGCGATAATAACCTGCTAACCCCAGGGGACTCCTGATCTCAGTCACCAAAGTGGGGCGAGGCCAATGATGTTAGGCTATAATCTCATGTTTTAGCCGATTATTACGTTCCAATTTACTGCACTTTAGTTGAGTTTGAGCTTTAATTGCTAGTGTTTTGCACTAATTATGTGTGTTATGCCTTGTAGGAGTGATTCCGAGCTATGTAGATGTTATGGAATGAATTCAAGTGATTTGGAGCTTTGAAGTCTGAGTAAAAGCCCAAGGAATTAAACCGGGATCGTGTTCGGGGATCAATGGATGATAGTGCAACGAAACGAAGAATCGAGTAGGCATATTATGCACTGTCTAGTAAAATGCACATAACTTTTCGCTCAGAATTCCATTTGGGCACCACAATATATGGTTGGAAAGAAAATTCAAATGGATACAACTTTGATGTTTTACATTTTTTCAAATTCCAAATAGAACAGGGTGAAAAGTGCACGGCCTTGCACTGACCGCGCAAATGGGGCAGAAAGTGTGAAATGTGCGCGGGCAGACTTCCAGGTGCGCGGCCGCGCACGTCCTGTCTAGGAAAAGTGTCCTTTTCGCGTAGGAGAATGTGTAATTGTTTGGGCCCGACCCTATATGGTATATATACATGGAAATACGGTATTTTGAGGACTTTTGACATAATCTAGACCTAAGGAAGCTAAGGAGAAGAGGGAGAGGCAAGAGCACAAGGATTTCACCATTCATCCTCACTCAAGACAAGGGTTTGGATGTTTTATATTTTCCTTTGACTTAAACTTAATTGTGATGAATTTCTACATATCCATGGAGTAATTCTTCCTTAGGAATTGATGGATTTCGTGTTTTGAGAATTGCTTGTGGATATTAACTCTAGTTTTATGTATTGAATCATTTTGGGTATTTTTATTATTGCACATATATTCACATGTTTATGTAATCGAAAGAGGCATAACATGTGATGTTTATCATTATCTTGTTGGTTAAATTCATTGATTCTCCTTAGTAATCGAAAGAGGCTAGTTGAATTATTGTTTAGACCTAGTTAGGAGAATAATCTAAAGAGATTCACCTAAAGACTAATCCACTTCGACTTCTTGCATATCTTCACCGAGCTTAACTTAGTTCATATCGCGAGGTTGAGACTTAATCGAGAGAGGAGTTTCTACTATACAGTTGAACTAATAACCAAGTAAATTCGAGAGACTCGCTTGAACATTAGAAGTGAATTGACTATAGTTATTTCCCGAACAAGTATCTTACACCTATCCAATCAACCCATATTTTCTCTCCTTGATATCTTCTTGCTTACTCGTGTTTCAATTGTCATTAGCCAATAGTTTAGACTTTTAGTAAATTTTAGTTTTAAATCATACAACTCTAAAGTGTTGATCATCTTGGATAGAAATCTAGCTATAAACTACGATAATAACTGTTTAACTCCAATCCATGTGGATACGATATTATAATTACTATATTCGAATAGCGAGCATATTTAAGTGTGTGTTTCATTCGTCAAATTTTGGCGTCGTGGCCGGGGATTGGCAATCAACAGTGTTTGAAATAGTTTGTAGTGCTTTCAAGAATTTTTTTTTCTTTTTGTTTGGTGTTCTTTGACTGTGCGCATGCTACAGGTTAGATTGGTACATGACTCGATCTTCTAGGAAGGAAGTGCAATGATACGACCCAGAAAACGAGAAATATCTACGACAGTTGAGGAAAGAAAGAAATCTCCCTGAGAATATATAGAAGGTTGGGCAATCCTCAACCAAGGAAAACATGGCTGGAGATGATGATAAAGTGACTTGGCTGCGAGAAAGGAAACCCAACTAAGAGAAAAAGCTGCTCGAGATGCTGAGGAAGCAGCCATTAGAGATGCAGAAATTGCATATGAAGAGGAGAAGGCTCGAAGAATGGCTCAAAATCAGCCCTTGGTTCCAGACTAATTCGAAAACATAGCTCCCCGCCAAGGGAGACCATTTGGTGATTATGCTAGACCGGTCTATAACCAAGGTTTATCCAGTTTGAAACCTCCTCCAGTTGCAGCCAATAATTTCGAGCTGAAGCAAGGGTTGCTTCAAACCCTCCAAATCAACTGTGTATTCAGAGGAAAGATGAACGAAAATCCAAACAATCATCTAATGGACTTCGAGGATATCATGAACACCTTCAATAAAATGGTGTGTCACAAGATGCAGTGTACTTAAGGGCATTCCCCTTCATTCTTGAAAGATGATGCAAAGCACTGGCTTCGAAGCTGGCCCCAGGGATCAATTAGAACATGGGAGGAGATGACCTCAAAGTTTCTTGCTAAATATTTCTCCTCAGCTAAAACGGGCAAGTTAAGAAGAGAAATCCATAACTTTTGCCAGAATGAGACTGAGATTGTGTTTGAAGCATGGGAGAGGTTTAAGGAGATAGTGCGAAAGTGTCAACATAGCGAAATTGAACTCTGGATGCAACTCCAGGACTTTTGGGATGGTTTGACACCGACCTCACGGAGAACATTGAGTAATGCAGCTGGAGGTCCATTGATGAAAAAGACTCCAGAGGAGATAGTCACTATTCTTGATGAATTGTCTGAAGATGCAAATCAGTGGCCCTCGGAGAATGCTGAAAGAAGAAGATCAACTGGTGTTTACCAGGTTGATGCTAACACATCTGTGCAGGTACAACTTGATGCCATGGCAAAAGAAATAAGGAAGCTAACCTTAGCTTCAATACATAATGAGCCTCATGCAGCATGTGACATATGTGGAAGAAGACACCCTACTCATGAGTGTCAAGCTTCAATGGAGGAGGTTAACGCTGTGGGTAATTACAATTTCAATGCAATGGGTCAGAAGCACCCCAGTTTTTCATGGAGTTCACCTGGGGGTACAGCAAATTCATCGCAACAAAATAACTCCAGATTTCAAGGAGCTCCTAGTTTTGGGAATCAGCAGAGGCCGCAGTTTCAGCCTCAACAACCAATTCAATCTGGGTTAGAAGATCTAATGAAATCCTTCATTGTCAAGACTAATGAAAGATTAGATGTTCATGGGGCAGCTATCAAGGAACTTGGGACAAGTTTGCGTAACTTGGAGAGACAAGTGGGACAAATTGCAACTGTATTATCTAAGAGAATCTCAGGTACTCTACCAGCTGATACTGAAAAGAATCCCAAAGAAACAGTAAGTGTTGTGACCTTGAGAAGTGGACAAGTGTTGAAGGATCCAACTCCATTTCACAAAGAAGCTGCGCCTGAAAAAGAAAGTGGGAAGAAACTGAAAATTGAAGATGATAAAAAGGATTGCTGAAATGAACACATCTGGCCTGATATAGAGCCCATATTCACATTTAGATCCATCCACAGACCTCAAGCTGATTCTGATCACACTGAACTAGGCTAACAACCTTTCGAAGGTCCATAATAACTCCCCTTTTTCTCATAACACACGAGAACTACCATCATAACCGGGGCAATCCTCCACGGTCCACAACCCAATAAGTCGAGTGCCCTCCAAGCATAAATTCTCAAATTAATGATATCATCACCATCTTCATACTTGGTTTAAATCTTCAATCAATCAAGTGACTACATGCCACACTTATACAATCTTCCTGTGGGGCACACTCCCACGACCTTCCATAACAGACAACAAATATGCGTATCCATACCACCAACCGCACTAACGCTGAGAAGCGTTCAAGAATCCATAACCAGGATGCAAGGCCTTTTTTTCACAAAACACCAATCCCAGGTGACGCTGAAGACGATACCCACTTACTTTAAACATCAAACTCCTTTTACTGCTCATCCGAGCTCGCGACATCCTTGTCAACACCGAACTGCAACCTTGATCCTCACTTCAAATTCCATACCACACACTGCACCAACATGCCAATATACGATAGAACACGATTTTCATCATAACTCCGTAACCACTAATAGATTAACACTTCATCATATAAAACTTTTAACTTAACTCACTTCAGGAGAACCATAGCAACACACAGGTGAATTCTCATAACCGTAGAATATGCAAATCTCTAAGTAGTGGTCTAAGCCACCATAGCCCTTCCGGGATCCACCTACACATGACAGGCCATGACAGTGGAATACTTCTGAATAACATCAATTACGGCGGTCGACAAATCTCACACGTGCCGTCACAAATTACTTGCATAACTTGATCACGTTGAAGGAAATTATCACTACCACCAATATGCCAATTCAACTATGGCTAACCAATCTATCTTCTTCCAAATTAATTCTTGATTGCCTTAGAAATAATAATAACTCCATTCAACACATAACACACTCCATCCGCACTCATCCCGAGTGACCTTGAATCACGAGACCATGCTGTCTCAAATCCCACGAACCATTTCATACCTCCCAAATGCTACACTGCGAGTCAAAACATCATAGAACATTTTGTGCCTCTTCTCATAAGCTGCCACAAAGCTTGATTCTTAACCGTAGGCTCGAAATCATTAGGCACCACGCTTTGCCCCTTTGAATCCACTAGGACCGTTGTTGAGAGCCACCCGCTCTGACTTGGCCCCGAAAATAATCAACTCCATGAATCTTCTAGCACATGAATACCCTCTCGACGAAGCACCCGGCAGAATCACTTCCCTTGAAACCCGCCTCTATACAAGGCATAAATCTTGAATCTGAGCTCACTCTCTAGCTGCACAAGTCCATTCACCCCTCGTGGACATCAATTAAATGTGCGGCAACATCCTTCCAATTCAAGGTTACATTGTATCCTTCTTCATTTCAAGTAGCTCCTTTCTGTTATATCAAATCTCCTGCCGCATAATAGCCCATACTTCAAATTAGATTTGTAGACCCCAATCATCAATCACTAAAATTCCGGGGTCGTTCCAAACTCTCCTTAAGGTGCGTAGTCATCCTAGCACAAAGCCCATATGCAAATCCGCCACTCTCCCACTTTGGCAGAACTCACGCCTCTAATCGACCACTAGACCTTTGTTTCTTATACCTGGCCTTCTAGAAATTTTATCCACCGCCTGACACTCCCCACATGTCTATCCTCATCCTTTGCTGCTCAGTTGT
Organism: Nicotiana attenuata; assembly: GCF_001879085.1. NCBI lineage: Eukaryota > Viridiplantae > Streptophyta > Magnoliopsida > Solanales > Solanaceae > Nicotiana > Nicotiana attenuata. The sequence continues at coordinate 1,335 of NW_017684682.1, read as the reverse complement.
TGCCTTAATAAAATCTATCTTCGTAGCACTTGAACCCATGAATCGCTACTAACTTTAAACCTTTCTGGAGATCATCTTTCTCGAGCCGTCGACATTAGAAACACCGATTCAATCCTGAACCACCGCACCCCGCGATATCCAACAGTCGTTTCTCCAATATTATTTCACAGTATCCTACCCCAAGGGCGGATTGTAGAAGAACATAACACCGGCAAACTTAAAACATACAGTCGAGGACGACGACACTACATTGCAGATAAAAAAAAATCCACCAAGCTCGAAATTACTAAGTCTCGTTACTCCATCACCCCAAATCTGGACATTCATAGGCCAATTGCTTTTCCTCCGCCGGAAGTGAAATATCATATCTCTAAATCGTGCACTGAGTAGATTTCATTTCAACTCGTTCAGCGCCCCAACACATAGGCAAGTCTCCTACCATCAAGTCAATACTGTGCGATAACCAATCGCGAGCATCACATCAACCTGTGCGTAGCCTCCAAGCTCTTAGGAGCACAACTATCGAGCCGAAACGGTAGAAAAATCCTTCCGCAAGGCGACGACAATAGCTCACCCAACTATACCGGGAGAAACATCCCGCACCACATCTGTAGTACCATTACAATTATTCAATTCTCGATTTATAACAAGCGATTCGCGTCGCGTAAGATTGAGTAGGAAGGAAACGGGCTTAAGTCTCAAGGAATCAACTCGCACGATGAGGAAATCAAGAAGTGGAATTTTTCCTAACAGTTACATAGCCTCTCGTAGATAAGTACAGACGTCTCCGTACCGATCAGCGAGACTCTAATAAACCGGCTTGTGATCCATGACTCCTATGAACCTAGAGCTCTGATACCAACTTGTCACGACCCCGGTTCGCCCTCTGTGAATAATCGTGACGGCACCTAGTCTCTACGACTAGGTAAGCCTAAATTGCGGAAAAGAAATCAAAATTTGCGGAAGTAAAACAATTTAAAACAGAAATAAGAAATAACCAGTGTATAAATGTGTCGCTCGGCATACACCATATTTAACTCTTAAAACCAACACATAAATCCAACACCCAGAAACCCATGAATCACAAGCTAGGAAGTGCTAGATAGCTCTAACTCCAGAATGTCTAACAAAGAAAAGAAATACAGAAGGGCTAATACTTAAAAGCGAGAATAGAAAGGGACTCCTCGGTCTGCGGACGCGGCAGATATACCTTGAAGTCTCTACAGAAGCGCCTCCCCTCAAGGATGATAAGACTGAGCAAAAGTACCTGGATCTGCACATGAAAAACAATGCGCAGAAGGGGCGATGAGTACACCACAGCGGTACTCAGTAAGT
>NW_017684681.1:0-7346 GCF_001879085.1 Nicotiana attenuata | reverse complement strand
CTTCAAAACTGTGCAAGAATCAAACATTTTATTGAATCAATTTCTGCTCCTCACAACAGAAACATTTCTTGGTGGTGGGAATCTTCTTGTTGTAGTTTGTTGGGGCATTTCCTAATTGATCATAATGTACTTGGGGTGTTTTGAAATGACTCATTTTTGGCATGAGAAAGAGAGTGTGTGAATAGAGGTTCAGGCACTACAATATTGCTTTTTTGGCCTTTAACTTTTCAATATTGCTGAACTAATGGAGAAAACTCATACTACTTCATAATTAACTAGTGAGGATATAACAATGACTGAACATGGAGTCATCATACTGCCAAATAACTATGCCTCAATCCCAAATAGTTGGGGTTGGCTATCCTCATTAGTCACAATTTATGCGCTAATTGTCAACTTATAAAGCTAACTTTAAAGTAAAATATTCATTAATCTCTGACTCACTTGAGAATTTCTCTGATTAAATGGTTTCAATTGTGACCACTTTACAACAAAATAAAACTACCCAAGAGCTTAGTTCTTCAATGATATGATGTGATATGAACATGTGCCTCTTAATTTATAAAAGAACAACTAAAGCTATAATACCCTATATTTAATAAGGGTGTATTGGTCATTAGCAAAATAATAATAATAATAATAACTAAAAGAAAAAAAAAGAGGGAGCAAATTAATAATACAAAATAACTCAAAAAAAAAACAAATAAGTAAAGCAAAAAGGGCCGAAGCCCATTTTGCCAAAACAAAAGAAAGGGCAAACCTTTGGTTTGCTGCTACCTTGAAGCAGAAGCTTCAGTTTTGCCGAGAAAATAAAATTTCAAAAGGGTGGAACCAAAACTTGAGAAATTTTAAATACGCACTATTTCTTATGGGTAGTACTCGAATTTCTCATTTGGGTTCTATTCTTCTGGTAATTCTTTTTATCTCAGTTCATATATTTGAAGGGTTTCACAAGGTATAAGAAATTAAATACCAATAAGAATTATTCTAGGTAAATTATACGAATAGGTTGGAGTTGATAGATTAGTAATTACTCATATGCGGGTAAATATAATTCGGCGAATTAAGAGTCAAATATGGAACCTCGAGGGTTGGGTATTCTAAATTAGCTATGAATTAGCCTAAACAAGGAAATTAACATGAGATTGATATTATGTAATTATAGATTGATTGGAGGAATTTGTACGAATTGCTCGAGGTGAAGCATTTGGTATTTCGACACGAGTACTGTGAGTAGTAATCTTACCGCAATTTGTATTTTCATAACTTGCATGATTTACACATGATTTTTAATATGAATATGTTACCGATTATTTTGAGTTGCATGTGGGACAAGTCTTTTACTCGATATGATACCGAAATAGTTATTTGAGATGAATACCGTGGTTTTAAATATTTTCGTTGTCACTAGATCTGTTTGACCGTTACTTGAATTTATAGTTATCGAAAGGAAATTATATGATTTGATAAAAACCGAAATGCCCTATATTGTTTTAAAATAGTTTCTACGAGTATATACGGATTACAGAGACAAGTATAAATGGGAGTAGACATTGAAGGATCCCGAAGCTAACGGCGGGTTCGTTAGACCTGGTGCACCTTGTAATTACTGATTACCGTTATAGCCCTCGCTAGTGGGAAGGTAGAACTAGCATACCGTTATCGATTTCCCTCGAGTAGGGACTACCGTTATGTATGACTTCTTGCAAAGAAGTCCACAGTTATACCGATTACATGATCCGTTCATTGAAACCTCCCAAAAAAATGTGAATACTGATACTATACAGTGGTTACCGAGCTTATTACTGAATTGTTAATTATATTTACTACAAGAAAAGCGTGAAGAGAGTGAAAATTATTTATTGTTTCTGAAAGGGCATTTTTTATGTTATTTTCTCTTTGAGATACTAGCATGTTTCTGACTTGTCCCCAAATTAAAAACGGTTGTGGTTAAGTGTTATTACTCACTGAGCTAGCGACTCATTCCCCGCTAATTTTTTTACAGAGACAACAGTTGACGCGGGCGAGGATTTCGTTAATTGGAGCGCACAGGTTGATAGTTCTTGGTGAACGTCGCACTTGTTCGCGTGGGCGGAGATTTTATTATATTGTTATACTCTTTTCTTTGAATTCTTAGAGTCTCTCCATAGTCATTCTTTTAGTGTCATGAGTATTATTTTGCTATTAGTCTTATGTTGAGTATCGTTCTCATTTAACAAAGTTGGAGATAAATTAGTATTTCTAGTGGTTACTTGGTGGTTTAGTTATGGTGGAAACTTGTATTGGTTAATTGACAAGTTGTCAATTGTTTGGTATGATATTAGGATGTTTGGTTGCTGATTTGAGACAGGAAAATTTTTGGAATAGTCCAAAAACAGGGAAAACTCTGTCCGATTTTCTGTAACATACCGATGAGGCTTACTTGGGAGCACTTGCTCCTAAGCGCCGGTCACGATCCTGAATTGGGTCGTGACAAAGTTGGTATCAGAGCCAGGTTTTAAGTCCCGAGTCATGGAGCAATGTTTAGTAGAGTCTTGTTCATGGGTATGTACGCGCCCATACTTATGATCTTGAGGCTACTGAATATCTAGGAATGTTTTCCCTTCTTTCATTCTTTGATCGTGCGTTGAAATAACTTGAGATTGACTTTGGAATATTTCTTTCGTAGTTGGCTAGGACACGCACACCCTCATCTTCTGGACGTGGTGCTGGACGTAGTACTATCCGGGGTGGCGGTCAAGTTGGGGTTCATCAAACTAGAAGACAGACTGCTCCTCAACCTCAAGTTAGGAACATGGGTCAAACCCAAGCTGTTATGCCAGATCAAGTGCAAGAGCAGGGAGTTCAGAACGCTCCACCACCAGTGCCAACTGTTGTACCTACTGTTGCCTTATCTGCAGATGCAGTGGCAAGGTTATTGAATGTGTTAGAGGCATTAGTGCCTACTCAGGGCGGAAGTTCAGCTCCTCAGGCTACTTTACAGACACAAGCACCTACACAGACTCAACCTTTCGGGAATAAGGAAGTATCCCTGCACGAGTTCCTGAAATTGAAATCACCAAAATTCACAGGTTTCGATAATTCAACAGATCCTCAAAGTTTCTTGGATGGGACACTTAAGGCATTACGTGCTCTTGGATGTTCTAGTGAGAGAGCCGTGGAGCTCGCAGCATACAAACTAGAGGATATGGCCAACACATGGTATGAAACTGTATTGCTAGGAAGGCCAGTAGGAGCACCACTACTAACATGGGACGAGTTCACTAAGTTGTTCAAGAATCATTTTCTTCCCGACAGTCTGATGCAACAATATGCTAGGGACTTTGAAGGATTGGTTCAGACTCCAAATATGGATGTGTCAACATATAACACTAAGTTCTGTAAGCTGGCTATATATGCTCCTCACTTAGTGCCTACCGAAGAAGCTCGAATTCAGAGGTTTGTTGATGGATTGGTTGGTCGTTTATATACTGTAGTAGCCCCACAGATGAAGACTTTATCCTACTCTGATATAGTCGACCTTGCTAGAAAGATTGAAAACAAGGGACGTGAGGAGCGTGCAGCTAGTGATTTACGTAAAAAGGCCAAGACAGGAGGAGCTTTCAGTGGTGGTTTTAGCGAAAATAAAAGAGCAGGAAATCAGGGACAACAACAACAACAGGGTTCTCAGACAGGGACACACATGTCTTCACAATCCACATACAGACCACATTATAGACAGGGTACTAGGGGTTCGTCGGCATCTGAACATCGTAATTCTGGGCAGATATATGCCACTACTCCAGTCTGCCAGACCTGTGGTAGATCACATTTGGGCCAATGTCGTGTTCTAACGGGGGAGTGCTTTCGGTGTGGCCAATTGGGACATCACTTGAGGGATTGCCCTCAGCCTCCGAGAAATTTCAACCAGGCTTTTATTCAGTTAGCTCCACCGACTCAGACTACTCGTAATACTTCAGGTGCTACAAGTACAGGAAATAGAGGTCGAGGTGCTGGAGACCGTGCTACTGTGAATCAAAGAAGAGGGAATGTTGGTAGAGGTCAGGCGAGAGTTTTTGCATTTACTAGACAGGATGCTCAGGCCTCGAATGTAGTGGTTACAGGTATTCTTTCTGTCTGTTCATTTGATGCACTTGCGTTGATTGATCCGGGATCTACTCACTCTTATGTGTCCTTGTACTTTGATTTGAGGTTTAGTAGACAGCCTAAGCTATTGAATGATCCTTTTCTAGTTGCTACTCCTGTTGGAGAGTCTCTATTAGCTGAATACGTGTATCGTGCTTGTCAGATTCGGGTTGAGGGTAGAGATACTCTAGCTAACCTTATTGTACTTGATATGATTGACTTTGATATGCTGATGGGAATGGATTGGTTATCTTCTTGCTATGCAATAGTCGATTGTCATGCAAAGATAGTAAAGTTTGAGATACCAAATGAACCCAGTTTTATTCTAAGAGGGAGTCAGGTTCCACAGACTTGCAAAATTGTATCTTTTATGAAGGCTCAATGACTTCTGAAGAAAGGTTGCTTGGGTCTCTTAGGTATTGTAAATGACACAAGAAAGGAAATAGTTAATATAGAAAATGTACCAGTAGTGAGAGAATTTTCTGATGTATTTCCTGAGGATTTACCAGGATTGCCTCCAGTACGAGAAATAGACTTTGGTATTGATTTGCTACCTGACACACAGCCCATATCGATACCGCCATATCGAATGGCACCAGCAGAGTTGAGGGAGCTAAAGCAACAACTACATGATTTGTTAGATAAGGGTTTTATTAGACCTAGTGTATCACCATGGAGTGCACCAGTACTGTTCGTAAAGAAGAAAGACAGATCCCTGAGAATGTGCATTGACTACAGGCAGTTGAACAAGATAACAATACGTAATAAATATTCTTTGCCTCGTATAGATGACATGTTTGATCAGTTACAAGGAGCTGCCTACTTTTCAAAGATTGACCTCCGTTCTGGTTATCATCAACTTAGAATTAAGGATGAAGATATTTCTAAGACTGCTTTCAGAACTCGATACGGGCACTATGAGTTTCTTGTGATGCCTTTCGGACTGACTAATGCTCCAGCGGCATTCATGGATTTAATGAATAGGGTGTTCAAGCCGTTTCTGGATAGATTTGTAATAGTATTTATTGATGATATCCTGATATATTCTCATAGCCAAGGAGAACACGAGAATCATCTCAGGACTGTATTGCAGACATTGCGAGAACATCGGCTTTATGCTAAGTTCTCGAAGTGTGAATTTTGGCTAGACTCGGTAGCATTTTGGGGCATATTGTATCCAAAGATGGAATTATGGTATATCCTAAAAAGACCGAAGTTGTACAGAAATGGCCCAGACCTACTTCTCCTACAGAGATTCGCAGCTTTTTAGGCTTAGCAGGCTATTACAGGCGTTTTGTGCAGGATTTCTCCAGAATAGCAGCGCCGCTGACCAAGCTAACACAAAAAAATGCAAAGTTTCAGTGGACGGAGGAATGTGAGCAGAGCTTTCAAAAACTCAAAACATGTTTGACAACTGCACCAATATTAGCCTTACCATCAGGTTCTGGAGGATTTACAGTATTCTGCGACGCCTCGAGGGTGGGATTAGGATGTGTTCTCATGCAAAATGGTCGTGTTATAGCTTATGCTTCGACACAATTGAAAAAGCACGAGCAAAACTATCCTACACATGATTTGGAGATGGCTGCAGTGGTATTTGCTCTAAAAATTTGGAGACATTATCTATACGGCGAAACTTGTGAGATTTATACTGACCATAAAAGTCTGAAGTATATCTTTCAGCAGAGAGATCTAAATCTTCGGCAGCGTCATTGGATGGAACTACTCAAAGACTATGATTGTTCTATTTTGTAGCATCCTGGAAAAACGAATATGGTGGCTGATGCATTGAGCAGAAAATCTATGGGGAGTTTGGCACATATAGCCCCTGCAAAGAGACTTTTGGCCAAAGATATTCAGAGACTAGAAGATACAGGTATCAGATTTAGTGTCGGGAATTCAGAGGCATTGTTGGCTTGTGCTCAGGCTAAGTCTTCATTAGTTGAGCGCATTAAGGCCACCCAATATGAGGATGAACGATTATGCAAATACAGGGATGAGGCATTAGCTGGTAAAAGCAAGGATATGATTATTGAAAGTGATGGTGTTCTTCGAATGGGTGACAGGCTATGTGTAGCAGACGTAGATGGGTTGAGACATGCTATTCTTAAAGAAGCTCACAACACTAAATACACTATACATCCTGGATCTACAAAAATGTACCATGACCCGAAGCAATTTTATTGGTGGGAAGGTAGGAAGAAAGATGTTGCTAACTTTGTCTCTAGTTGTTTGACTTGTCAGCAGGTCAAGGCCCGCAGGACTACTACAACAAATTGAGATTCCAGAGAGGAAATGGGAAAGAATTACTATGGATTTTTTCACCGGGCTACCACGAACCCTTAGAGGTTATGACTCGGTATGGGTGATTGTAGATCGACTGACGAAATCAGCACACTTTTTGCCGGTGAAGACTACATATGGTGGAGTCAGGTATGCACAGATATTTATGAACGAAATTGTCCGACTTCACGGAGTTCCAGTATCCATCATCTCTGATAGAGGATCACAGTTCACTTCAAGCTTTTGGAAATCTTTTCAAGAAGCATTGGGTACACGAGTAGATCTTAGTACTGCATTTCATCCACAGACAGACGGGCAGTCTGAACGTACTATTCAAATCTTAGAGGATATGTTGAGAGCTTACATTCTCGAGTTTGGAGGTAGTTGGGACACTTATCTACCGTTAGTTGAATTTGCTTACAACAATAGCTTCCAGTCCAGTATTCAAATGGCACCGTACGAAGCATTGTATTGTAGAAGATGCCGTTCTCCTATCGGATGGTTTGAAGCTGGTGAGACTAACTTATTGGGACCCGACCTAGTACAAGAAGCTATGGACAAGGTCTAGTTGATCAGACAGAGATTGCTTACAGCTCAAAGTAGACAAAAGTCTTATGCTGATTAGAGAAGAAGAGATTTAGTGTTCACAATTGGAGACAAAGTGTTCCTACGAGTCTCTCCTATGAAAGGTGTGATGCGATTTGGGAAAAGATGCAAGCTGAGCCCCAGGTTTATAGGACCGTATGAGATACTAGACCGAGTGGGAGCGGTGGCTTATCGTTTGGCACTTCCTCCTAAGTTGTCCTTTATTCATCCAGTTTTTCATGTCTCAATGCTAAGGAAATGTATATCAGACTCATCTCAGGTGCTTGAAGCACCAACTATACCGCTTGATGAGAAGTTGTCTTACGAGGAGGAGCCGATGGTAATTGTTGATA
>NW_017684680.1:6651-7347 GCF_001879085.1 Nicotiana attenuata | reverse complement strand
CTTGGTAGAATTAGGCTTGAATTGACAAAAGTTGGAAGTTTAGAATTTCTTAGGCTTGAATTCGAGATTGATTTAGTATTTTGGTGTTGTTTTGGGTGTTTCGGAGGTTTGACTAAGTTCGGGTAGTGATATATGACTTGTTGGAATTGTTGGTTAAGGTCCCGAGGGCCTCGGGTGAGTTTCGGATAGGTTTGGGTTGTGTTGCGCTTGTTTTTCTTATGTTTCGACGTCGTTTCTTCAAGCATAAATGATATCATATTGAACAAATGAGCTCCGATTTCTTTTTTGATTGAAGAATTAGATCCGTATTGTAATTACAGACCTGTAGCAAAAAGAATCGTCGAATTTGGACATCGTATGAGGATTTTATGGTCATTTTACTAAGATTTAGGTTGCCAGATTTTTCAGGTTAATTACGAAATTGCCACTAGCAGCATAATTAAAAATCTGCACTATTTGCAAATATTAAAACCTACCTATCTCATTCGTTATAAGGTCAAATTGAGTGATTCAAAAGCCTATCTTGACTAGAATTTCACAAGGAATCCATTGGAGGAATAAAATACGAGTTTTGGGATTGTTTGGCTCGAGAAACGAGGCAGAATAGCTGGTAGAAAATATACAAAACTAGGGTTTAGTTCATTCAGTCATATTTGAGTTGGGGAGTCTCGAATTTGGGCGATTTTGGAGGCGATT
>NW_017684680.1:0-3490 GCF_001879085.1 Nicotiana attenuata | reverse complement strand
GTAATATGTTTTTTTTTATGTATTTTTGTTTTTCTATATATGTAATCGGGTTCAATGCCGTGTGAAGTATGTGTGAAATTTCAAAAATGATCATTATATGTTGATTCAGTGTCGGAGATGTAGTGTGATTCTGTTATTCAGAAATTTTTAGTGTTGAAATGTGAAATGTGTTTGTGGTTGATTCAATATATTTGATTATGTAGGGATATTTCATAAAAATAATCGTAGAAATTCATAAGCTTACTGTGTTTATGAATTTTTAGTTAACTGTGTTCATGAAATATAAGAAAGAAACGACATTAAATTTTGAAATTGGAACTCAAAGTTAGGACTGATTGTCCTTAACTTTGCACATGAAACTTGAAGTTAAGGACCAAGTGTCCTTAACTTTGGAAGTTGAAACTATAAGTTAAGGATCCTTAACTTTTGCACTTAAAATTTGAAGTTAAGGACCAAGTGTCCTTAACTTTTCAACTTGAAACTATAAGTTAAGGACTGCATTTCCTTAACTTTTAAACTTGAAACTTTAAGCTAAGGACCAAATGTCCTTAACTTTTGAACTACAAATTTGAAGTTCAGGACCTATTGTCCTTAACTTTTGAACTTTAAACTTTAAGTTAAGGACTGCTTGTCCTTAACTTTTGTACGTGACACTTGAAGTTAAGGACCAAGTCCCTCCAACTAACTGTAAATCCTAATCTTTGTTTTCTTTTTCCTTCTTTTGTAGTGTGATAATGGAAGGAGATCGTGTGTTCGAGTTGAGGATTGGCGTAATTTTATGGTGTATTGGAAAGGAGATTTACAATATAAGGAAGCAATTAAAAGTTTTTTGTCGAATAGCCAGTGGAAGAAATTGAGGGATGGTATTTTTGGCAACTTCTTCCGATTACAAAGTGTGAAGTTCTCTGGTAAACTTATTCACTGTATATTGCTTTCAGAAAATATAAATAATGAACCTGATTCAATGACATTCAAGGTATTTGACCGTGAAATTAAGTTTACCCGTGACGCATTTCATATAATTACTGGTTTGAAGTCTTATTCGTCGCTCGACATCAAAGGTTTACATGAGAAAGAGAACAGGCTTTTAAGAGTCTATTTCCCTGGAAAGGATAGAATTGAGTTGGGTGATTTGTTTAGTTTTATTTCTAGTCACCCACATGGTACAGCTTCATCATTTGTTGGCAGCGATGATGATGCTTTGAAGTTGGCAACAATCTATTTTGTTGAATCTGTTTTGATGGGCAAGCGGAAGAATAGGAATGTGTCCGATCAGATAATGAAAATTGTCGACGATGATGCACTATGCTCTTCCTTCAACTAGGTCTCTCTTTCTTATGAGACGCTATTAAAATCATTGAAGAGTTGTTTGAAGCCAAATGAGAATGAGATTGAGAAGGAGAAAGACAAAGATAAAGAGAAGGATAGCTACACTATAGTTGGCTTTCCTTTTGCCTTTTGTGTTTGGATTATGGAAGTACTTCCTATTTTCCAAGAAAAACAATTTGTGAACTTCAAAGAATCTGGTTATCCTCGGATGTTATGTTATTCTGAAATGAAGTCTCCACAGTTTGATGCTCTTTGTAGAAAATATTTCCATAATAAAAATGTAAGTTAATGTAATTACTATCTATTTGTTTGTTTATTTGTTTTAGTTCTGAATACTTATGTTTACTTTTTCTTATATAATAGTTGTTTAAGTTGATCGAGGTGTCACCATTTAGTCCTGTTGAAGAAGAAGATACAGAGCCTCTTAGTGTGGAGGAGCCAATTTCACAAGATCAAAGCTCAAGTTCTTCCACACAATTTGACGAAGCCATACTTAAGGAAATTGTTAGAGTATGTGTTTCTGCCTTTGAATAGTATTAGTTTTTTATTTGATTATTTCTTGCTTACGAACACTTTTTTTTTATGTTTTTTGATTCAGAGATTATCAGAGAGTTTTAAGAAGGATTTGCAAGCTGAAGTTACTAGAGTTAATCAGAAAATAGTTGTAGCAGAAAAAAAGATTGTGAATGAAATCATGGTAATTTCAGTTAGTCCAACTTTAGGACTTTGTGTCCTTAAATTTTGAACTTGGAATTGAAAGTTAAGGACTTCTTGTCCTTAACTTTTGAACTTGGAATTCAAAGTTAAGGACTGCCTGTCCTTAACTTTTGAACTTGGAAATGAAACTTAAGGACTTCCTGTCCTTAAGTTTTGAACTTGGAATTAAAAGTTAAGGACTTCTTGTCCTTAACTTTTGAACTTGGAATTCAAAGTTAAGGACTGCTGTAATTCAAACTTAAGGACTTCCTGTCCTTAAGTTTTGAACCTGTCCTTAACTTTCTAACTTAGTTTCTTTCTCAGGATTTAAAGAAAACTCTAGGATCAAAGCTTGATACTTTGTTGAACATTTTTGGGAAAGCTGATCAAATGAACACAGATAGAGAATCTAGTGTTCCAATTAGAAAAGATGGAGTTGATGATCATTGTCGTGCTACAGAGCCTACTGTTACAATCAACGAAGATGCAGGCGGTGATGAACGTGATGATATGGATGTGCATGCAGAAGTTCAGTATGAAAGAGATTTTAGAGATGCACATCTAGATGATGAAACTGAGAACGTTACTGATATTGGGAAAGGTTAGATATAGATTTTGAATTTTTTTCGTTGAAATTTATATTCAATAGAGTAATACGTATAAACTTTTTTGTGATTACAAATATCTGTAGAATCTATTGATGGAGTGGAAGTTGAAGATGTAGGAGAATGTCAAGACCAGGAGAATCAACAAGAGAAAGGAGTGCCAGAAAAAAATTTGTAAATGTGGATTGCAATCTCAGGAGGATTTAACAAGTCCATTAGGAACAAGTGTCAGCGAGATTGTATGCAAATGCTTAGAAGGAACATATGATCTCTCTACACCCCTGTCATACAAAGAAAAATTTGGAGTTCAAACTTGTGCCAATCAAGGTTAGATAAAATTTTCATTATATATTGTATCTTAGTTTTAGTGAATTATTAGAATGGGTATTAATTGCAAATGTTACAGAATCTTTTGAAGCAGCAAGGGAAGAAGCTGGAGTGGAGTATCGAGAGAAAACTGGACTACAATCTCAAGACATAGAAAATACCGAAGGAACAGGCAGAAGTGAGATTGGTTCCAAATGTATAGATGCAACATGTGATCTCTCTAGACCTCCCTCTCTTAACGACAATATTGGAATCCAAGAAAATGCTAGTGAAAATGATGATATAGCCGGGATGATCTTGAATATTGCAAATGGTTAGACAGTATTTTTTTTAATTTTATATATGTTTGTTTTAATAAAAGATTATTAACATGTTAGCTCTTGTAAATATTTTTGCAGAATCTTGTGAACAAGCAACTAAAGCACATGGTGAACAACTGCAAGATAAAGAAAATGTGCAATTGGAAGAAAAAGAAAATGAAGCACGCAATATCTTAGCTGAATTGTCTGTTGAAAAAACACAAGAAGGTAGTG
>NW_017684679.1:1925-7347 GCF_001879085.1 Nicotiana attenuata | reverse complement strand
AGCTCCACAGAATACCTACCAACTCTACAAAGCCCTTACTCCCCTCCACAAACATACCAAAACCCTACTGGTCCAAGCTTTCGATCCAAGCCAGAGTATAGAAATGAAAGGCTGCAGTGGAAGAAACTTTCACCCGCTTGGGGAATCTTATGCCAGTCTATTCCAGAGGTTGAGGCAGTTAGATGTGCTGAGACCAATCGAGTCAAAATTACCAAACCCTCCTCCAAAGAATCTGGATTACTCCCTGAGCTGTGCATATTGTTTTGGTGCTCCGTGGCACGACACGGAAAAGTGTTGGCATTTGAAAAGCGCCATCCACGAGCTCATCGACACAAATCAGATTGTAGTCCAAACTCCCGAAGCACCCAACATCAATCAGAACCCATTGCCAGCCCATGCTGAAACGCACATGATTGAGATAGTGCACAAGGATGGGGAGCCCAAGAAGCCTTCACAATCCATCATGATGATCCGGTCTAGTGAGGGTAAGTCAGTCAAGGACCCGGTTGTCACAAAAACAACCTCTTCGATAGTTGAAGGATCGGCAGACAAGTTGAGTATGCCAAATGATAAGCCATCTGTGGTAGTTGAAAAGAGGTCCCCAGGTGATGTTGAAGAAAAGCAAGAAAAGCCAAAGGTGATCGTGTCGAGGGTAGCAAGTAAGCCTGTCATAATTATGAAAGGGGCCCGCGCGACCCCTATCATTATCAAACCTGTGACCCAGCTGCCAATAGCTAACACGAAGGCTGTCCCATGGAACTATGAGCGGGTGATAGTGACCTATAATGGGAAGGAAGTGAAAGAATAAGTAACGAAGCCCAGAGATTAACTCGTTCGGGGAGATGCTTTGCCCCGGAAGAGTTAAGGAAAGCTAAAACACTCAGAGACAATCCAGATCTAGTGAAGAAACCGGTCACTGAAGAAGAGGCGGAGGAGGTTTTGAGAAAAATGAAGGTGCAAGATTACTCCATTGTGGAAAAGTTGAGAAAGACTCCTGCTCAGATTTTCCTGCTATCATTGTTGATCCATTCAGATGAGCACCGCCGGGCCCTGATGAATATTCTGAACGAAGCTCATGTCCCCGACAAAATCACAGTGAACTATTTGGAGAAAATTGCCAACAAGATATTTGAGGCTAACAGGATCACCTTCTAGGATAACGAGTTGTCTTTGGAAGGTACCGAACACAACAAAGCTCTCTATCTTACAGCGAAATGCGAAGATTCTGTGATTACAGGGGGTGTTGGTGGATAATGGTTCCAGTGCGAAGATTTGCCCTCTCTCCACTCTGCATAAGTTGAAAATTAATACTGAAAGGATCCACAAGAAAAGTATATGTGTCCGAGGTTTTGACGGAGGGGGAAAAGATTCTGTTGGCGATATCGTGCTCGAACTAACAATAGGACCAGTTGAATTTACCATGGAGTTCCAGGTACTAGATGTGGCTATCTCTTACAATTTGTTGTTGGGTAGGCCCTGGATATATGTTGCCAAAGCAGTCCCGTCTTCTTTGCACCAGATGGTCATGTTCGAGTGGGACAAACAGGAGATCGTCGTGCATGGCGAGGAGAACTTGTGTGCTTACAATAATACTTCCTTCCCATTTATTGAGGCCGAAGATGGTAAGGGGCCTTGGGTCTACCAAGTTTCCGAAACAGTGCAAGTTGAGAAGGTTCCCGAGGGGGAATGTATTCCAGGTCCAATGTTAGCCTCCGCATCTGTCATGGTGGCATCTGAAATGCTGAAGAATGGTTTTGTGGCGGGCAAGGGTCTGGGCACATCTTTGCAAGGAATGGTGCAGCCAGTGTCTCTACGTGAAAATCTGGGTACATTTGGTTTGGGGTTCAAACCCACAGGGGATGATGTGAAGAAGGCAAAGAAGTTGAAAAAGAAGGCATGGTCGCTCCCTAAGCCTATTCCACGCCTCTCTAGGTCTTTCATCAAGTCAGGGGTCGTGAAGCGTCCGGTGTTAGCAGTTCCAAGGCCTGTGGTTGACTTTGATGAAGAGTTGGTTAAAAGGTTCCAGAGTTTATTTGATGGGGTGAACATGGTAGAAATTGGGGAAGGTTCTAGCAAAGCGGACATGCAGCTTGTTGGGCCAAAAGTGAAGCTTAACAATTGGGATGCTACTCCTTTCCCTACTCGTAAGGAGTTTTGGTAGTTTGCTTTATTTTCCTTTTTGTTATCTGGATTATTCCAGGGTTGTAATCTAGTTTTTTATTTTCTGTCTGTTTTCATGTACAAACCCTTCTATCCTTTATTTTCAATGAAATGCAATTTCCCTTTTCCATTACTCCTGATAGTGTCATTTTTGTCTTTCTTTGTATAGTTCTTTTTATGCTGGTTTCCATGACATGACATGCATGAGGAATCTTAGGCCAAGTCTTAAAAGCCAATCTAATTCTGAAATAATAATCCAAGAAATAGAGTGTAATGATGAAACAAAATATGATGAAGAAGCGGCATTTGAGGAAATTAGTAAAGAACTAAATCATTTTGAAGAGAAACCCAAGCCTAATTTGAATGAAACTGAAGCAATCAATTTAGGGGATCCAAATAATATCAGGGAAACCAAGATAAATATACACTTGGAACCACAAATCAAGGAAGAAATAATCAAAGCACTGTTTGAATATAAAGACATTTTTGCATGGTCATATGACGACATGCCGGGTTTGAGTACTGACTTGGTCATTCACAAATTGCCAACTGATCCGGCATTCCCACCCGTCAAGCAGAAGTTAAGGAAGTTTAAGACTGACATGAGTGTGAAGATCAAGGAAGAAATCACAAAACAGTTGGATGCAAAGGTCATTATAGTCACGCGATACCCCACTTGGCTAGCTAATGTTGTACCAGTACCAAAGAAGGATGGTAAGACCAGAGTGTGCGTTGATTATCGCGATCTTAACAAGGCAAGTCCAAAGGATAATTTTCCATTCCCAAATATCCACATTTTGATTGATAACTGTGTCAAGCATGAGATCGGATCTTTTGTGGATTGCTATGCGGGGTACCACCAGATCTTGATGGATGAGGAAGATGCAGAAAAGACAGTGTTCATCACACCATGGGGAACATATTGCTACCGGGTAATGCTATTTGGTTTAAAAAATGCTGGGGCAACTTACATAAGGGCAATGACTATTGTGTTTCACGACATGATACACAAGGAGATTGAGGTTTATGTAGATGATGTGATCATAAAGTCAAAGAAACAGTCCGACCATGTCGGAGATTTGAGGAAGTTTTTCTAGAGGCTCCGCAGGTACAATCTTAAGCTCAACCCTGCCAAGTGCGCATTTGGTGTCCCATCTGGAAAACTGTTGGGGTTCATAGTCAGTCGGCGAGGCATTAAGCTGGATCCGTCAAAGATCAAAGTTATCCAAGAATTACCACCGCAAAGGAATAAGACTGAGGTGATGAGTTTGCTCGGGCGTTTAAACTACATCATCAAGTTTATTGCTCAACTCACGACAACCTGTGAGCCCATCTTTAAGTTGATGAAAAAGGATGTTGCGGTCAAATGGACTGATGAGTTCTAGGAGGCATTTGATAAGACCAAGGGGTACTTGTCAAACCAACCTGTATTGGTCCCGCCGGAACCCGGGAGACCTTTAATTCTGTACTTGACAGTCCTGGATAATTCATTCGGTTGTGTGTTGGGTCAACACGACATCACCGGCAGGAAGGAGCAAGCCATCTCTTATCTCAGCAAGAAGTTCACGTCCTATGAGGTTAAGTATACTCCTCTTGAAAGGACATGTTGCGCCTTGACTTGGTGGCACAAAAGTTGAAGCATTACCTGTCGTCCTACACTACTTACCTCATTTCTCGCTTGGATCCTCTAAAGTATATCTTTCAGAAGCCTATGCCCATAGGAAGACTTGCAAAATGGCAGATTTTGCTCACAGAGTTCGACATCATTTATGTGACTCGAATCGCGATGAAAGCCCAAGCATTGGCCAATTATTTGGCTGAGAACCCAGTGGATGAAGAGTATGAGCCATTGAGAACTTATTTTCCTGATGAAGAGGTAGTGCATATTGACAAGGTGGATCAGGATGAAAAGCCAGGTTGGAAACTTTCCTTTGATGGAGCCGCTAACATGAAAGGTGTCGAAATAGGGGCTGTGCTCATTTCTGAAACAGGGCATCACTACCCTGTTACGGTGCAACTTCGTTTCTATTGTACCAACAACATGGCTGAGTATGAGGCATGCATTTTGGGATTGAGGTTAGCTGTAGATATGGGAGTCCAGGAAGTCTTGATTTTGGGAGATTGGATTTGTTGGTACACCAGATTCAGGGAGAATAGGAGACCCGGGATTTAAAGCTCATACCGTATCGACAATGTTTGCATGATCTTTGTCAATGGTTCAGATCAGTAGAATTCAGGCATATTCCGAGGATCCACAATGAGGTTGCCGATGCCTTGGCTACCCTAGCATCAATGGTACACCATCCGGCTTTTATGTTGACCCTCTGCATATTCAAGTTCGTGATCAGCATGCCTACTGTAATGTGGTTGAGGAAGAACTTGATGGTGAACCATGGTTCCATGATATCAGGGAATATATCAAGATGGGGGTGTATCCGGTACAGGCCTCGGGTGATCAAAAGAGGACAATTCGACGTTTGGCTAGTGGATTTTTCTTGAGCGGGGGAATTTTGTACATGAGAACTCCAGATCTTGGGCTGTTGAGGTGCATAGATGCTAAACAAGCCACGACTATCATGACCGAAGTGCATTCCGGAGTTTTCGGTCCACATATGAGTGGTTATGTTCTGGCAAAGAAAATTCTTCGAGCAGGGTATTATTGGCTCACCATGGAACGAGATTGCATCAGCTTTGTGCGCAAGTGTCATCAATGCCAGGTACACGGTGATTTGATTCATTCTCCGCCGTCTGAGTTGCATACAACATCCGCACCTTGGCCTTTTGTCGCTTGGGGCATGGATCTCATTGGACCAATTGAGCCAGCAGCATCAAATAGGCACAAGTTCAATCTGGTGGCCATCGATTATTTCACTAAGTGGGTTGAAGCTATGACTTTCAAATCTGTAACCAAGAAAGCAGTGGTTGATTTTGTTCACTCAAACCTCATTTGCCGGTTCGGAATTCCCAAGGTAATCATCACGGACAATGGTGCTAATCTTAACAGCCATTTGATGAAAGAAGTATGTCAACAGTTCAAGATTACGCATCGAAATTCCACTCCGTATCGCCCCAAGGCGAACGGAGCTGTTGAGGCGGCTAACAAGAACATAAAGAAGATACTTCGAAAGATGGTGCAAGGTTCTAGGCAATGGCATGAAAAATTGCCTTTTGCTTTGCTAGGTTACCGCACTTCTGTTCGCACTTCAGTAGGTGCAACTCCTTATTTGTTGGTATATGGTACTGAAGCAGTTATACCTGCGGA
>NW_017684679.1:0-326 GCF_001879085.1 Nicotiana attenuata | reverse complement strand
GCTCTTCCGATCTAGGCGCCCACCTGGATAACAAGGGAATACATTTCAAGTTTTTGCATCAGGTGCCCACCTGGAAAACAAGGGAATACATTTCAAGTTTTGGCATCAGGCGCCCACCTGGATAACAAGTGAATACATTTCAAGTTGAAGCATCAGGTGCCTACCTGGAAAACAAGGGAATACGTTTCAAGTTTTGGCATCAGGCACCCACCTGGAAAACAAGGGAATACATTTCATGTTTTGGCATCAGGCGCCCACCTAGAAAACAAGGGAATACGTTTCAAGTTTTGGCATCAGGCGCCCACCTGGAAAACAAGGGAATACAT
>NW_017684678.1:6790-7347 GCF_001879085.1 Nicotiana attenuata | reverse complement strand
TGATACGGATATTTTATGATTCATATCTTTAAAAATCGACCTTTTGAGAGTATTAAGCACCCCTAGGTTTACCCAAAAATACGGCTGACAACATCCTTGATTCGTTTAACTTCTAATACTTGTTAACCACCCTTATACACCTTTGTATCATTTAAGACCAATAGGATTAATCTCTTATCATCTCAAAGATAATTTCTTCATGGATTTACGTCGACGACCTTATGGCATGAACTAACGTATGTGAATATGGGTTGTAACACCCTCCCCCCCTTAGGAACATTCGTCCTCGAATGTAAGGGTTTATGGGTAGTCCAAATCATCGTGGATTCCAACGGAAATTCCCGGTCAATTTTCCCCTATAAAATGGTTACTAGCAAAACTTGCAAGCAGTTAAGCCCAACGTATGGCCTCACAAGGCTACACAAAGCATTATGGACATGTACATTATCTACATATCACCATTTTGTATTAAGGAAGAGTATTCTCAAGTTATTGCTTACCTCATAGAGCCGTTTCACCTTCTAATGTATCCTGCGTTCCACCAGCATCCTTGTTAT
>NW_017684678.1:0-2045 GCF_001879085.1 Nicotiana attenuata | reverse complement strand
ACCGTCCCTAAGTATCCGTCTGGAGGAGACGGAGTAGATGACGGTATGAGACGGCATCTCACTCTGAGCCTCACTTTGGCCCGCTCTGGCTTGGGGCACCTGACTGGTACCCTCTCCCGCAGCTGTATCAAGCCGTCTACTAATTGTTTGCTTCCTAGTCGAAGGCATCGCTGAAAGAAAACAAGGTGAATATTAAAGATGAACACTTACGACTCAACTCTACGCACGATCTAGATTCAGGGAGAAGGTAACAACCCTAGATGTCATGTAGCCTCCTGATTATAAATGTGGCGCGCTACACATCCATAATCAAGACTCTACTAGACACGGCTCATAGACAATCCCTAGGACAGACTTGCTCTGATACCAAGTTTGTCACGACCCAAACTGGAGGGCCATGACTAGCACCCGGCCATACTTACCGAGTACCAACATACATTTTATCTAACCTTCTTTATTATCATTTAGGGCTGACGAGATCAATATAAATGGTAGACATGGGTCGTGGACAACCAACAATAAAATATGATGGCATGAACATTCATAACATGGGATGACTAGACAATCAAGAAACTATATATAAGGTACGAGCTACCACACTACCATGAGAGACTATACAACAAAAACCAGCCGACAAGGCCTACCAAACTATACATGAGTCGACACCTGTCTATGAGCCTCTAAAGGAACATAAGTGTTGCAACATAGCCGGAACAGGGCCCCGACATACCCATAATATCTATAACAAAAATGCTTACCAAGACCACGGCAAGTCCGAAGAAGGGATCTCGCCAATCACCGCTGAACTGGACAACCTACTATGGTGGGGGAGCTGCGCCTGCCTGTCTATCAGGAACTGCAGCACGACATGCAGCGTCCACAAATAAAAGGACGTCAGTACGAATAAAGTACTGAGTATGTAAGGCAGGGAACCATAAGTACGAACAGTAATGTAAGCAGGGATAGAGAATAAACAACCTGTAACATCTGGGTACCTCTAAGGGCTACTGACATGAAATGCGTGATACATATGTATATATACATAAACTTTTAAAACATACGCCTCTGTGGGCATCATCATCATCATATCGTACCCGGCCGTAATAGGCTCGGTAAAAACGTACCCGGCCACGTGGAGCTCGGTAAAACCCAACTGATCAGTGGTTGCACAATAGGTGTCGCACCCGGCCGACTATAGCGCGGCTCGGTAGAGTAAAATAGATACATATATATAATGCATGCTCGACTCATGGACTCACGTTCTAAACCTTTCGGAGTGACGTAAGATCGGTATCCTCTGTACATGTTATTAGGACTAACTCTTCACCATGAACCTTATAAGAATAAGGAAGTACCAATAACATTGATAACATAAGAATAAGAGAAGCAACATCAACATCAATCGTTCCATAAGAGGGGAAACAATGTAAGTACTGCTAGCTTCTAAGAGTAAAGTATCTTTGGAAGCTCGTTCATTACATTATGTACGATCGGAGTCGTGCAAAAGAAGGAAAGGGATAGCCTCACATACCTTGTATATACTGCCCCAATCTCAAGCTATGCAATTTTCACGACTCCTTAGTCTACATTAAGAGAAACGATACTATAGTTATCATTCAAGCGTCATAACTATTATGTATCGACCACAACCTATTTTACGATGAAACGGACAGCACCTCCCCTATATATATGACTTCACACAATTCCAAACAATCACCAAACAGCCCAAACAACATCAATAATAATTATATTGAGCCTCCCAAAACAGTCCACGCACAACCAAATCACTTCATACATACGACGGCCACCGTAGTCGTGTCAAACGACCCGGAAATGTTACGAAGAACTACCAGCCCACAACCATACATCTATATGGTGTTTCTCCACACCCTTCCTCCTCCAAAACTCCACAAAACAGTAGTAAAACACGCAGCCCAACAGCAACACAAAACAGTCCACAAAACAGTCCGCTACAAGTGAATAACTCAAACTCACGGCTTCCGATCACCGTCCCGTGAGTTCTTACATGTATAGAACGAATTACC
>NW_017684677.1:0-7348 GCF_001879085.1 Nicotiana attenuata | reverse complement strand
GTTTGGAACCTTTACTATACACTTCTGTAGCCTGTTTTGCCCGTGAGTTTTCGGGTTTTGGGAATTGTTTTAGACTTGTGATATTGAGTTGTACTTGCCAAGCGGCATTCAGTACAGTTTCCTTTAGATACTTGATTTGATTTTCTCTATTTTTCCGCAATTATTATATTTCCGCAAACGTTAGGCTTACCTGGTCATGGGGACCAGGTGCCGTCATGACATGTTCACGGTTGGTGAACTAGGGTCGTGACAAGTTGGTATCAGAGCTCTAGGTTCATAGGAGTCACGGAACAGAGGCCGGTTTATTAGAATCTCGCTGATCGGTACGGAGACGTCTGTACTTATCTATGAGGGGCTATGTAACTGTTTAGGAAAAATCTTCGTTCATTTGAATTCCTTGTCGTGCGATATTTTGACATCAATTCTAAACTTCTGACTTCTATTCTCTCACAGATGGTGAGGACACGTGCCACTCGAGACGATCACGCACCCGCGCCCCCTACTGCAGCCGTCAGAGACCGGGGCCGGGGGAGAGGTCGAGGACGCGCACGTGGTGCAGCCAGAGCACCTACGCGAGCTGCCGCCGAGGTACCACCAGCAGATCCAGCCGGAGCCCAGGCACCTGGCACACCTACTACTTCCACTACTACTCCAGCGCTCCAGGAGACTTTGGCTCAGTTCATGAGCATGTACACCACCTTGGCTCAGGCGGGGTTGCTTCCCCTTGCTGCAGCCACATCCCAGGCCAGGGGAGGAGCACAGACTCCCGCCGTCCGCACTCCTGAGCAGCGAGTGCAGGTTGAGCAGGTTCCCGAGATTATTCCCCCACCGCCTGCAGCGCCAGTTCAGCCCGAGGATGGGTCAGCTGCTTCAGAGGACAAGCAGCGGAGACTTGAGAGGTTTAAGAAATATGATCCCCCAGTGTTCGGTGGCTTAGCATCAGATGATGCCTTGGGATTTTGAGGAGTGTCATCATATTCTTCGTACTATGGGCATAGTGGAGTCCAGCGGGGTTTCTTTCACTGCTTTTCAGCTTCGGGGAGCCGCCTATGATTGGTGGCGTACTTATGAGTTAGACAGTCCAGTCAAGGCTGCTTCACTGACTTGGACCCAGTTCTCAGACATGTTTATGAGAGATTTTGTTCCCCAGAGCCTCAAAGATTCATGGCGCGCAGAGTTTGAGCACTTTCGCCAGGGTGCTATGACAGTTTCAGAGTATGCCATCCGTTATACCAGGTTGGCCAGGCACGCACCGGCTTTGGTTGCTACAGTTCGAGAGAGAGTTCGCAGGTTCATTGAGGGCCTTATTCCGCCCATCAGGTCTAGCATGGCTCGAGAGTTGGAGATGGACATTCCTTATCAGCAGGTAGTGAGCATTGCTAGGAGGATTGAGGGTATGCTCGCCAGGGAGCGAGGAGAGAGGGAGGCCAAGAGGTCTCGAGAGTCGGGCCACTACTCTGGTGCCCGTACCTCATCAGCAGGTCGTTATGGTAGAGGTTATTCTGGTCGCCCTGTACATTCAGCTTTACCAGCAGCCGCCAGTACTGCAGCTCCGCCTACACCACAGGAGCCTTACTATGCGCCTCCAGTTTCTAGCGCGCCTCCTGCGCGGGGTATTTCCAGAGGTCAGTCTAGCGGGCCTAGTCCCAGCCAGTCACAGCCACCGCGTCCTCCCAGAGCTTGTTTTGAGTGTGGTGATACACGCCACATGGTTAGGGACTGCCCAGACTTGGTAGTGGTGCATCTTCACAGACTGCTCAGCCGCAGCGTGCTCCTCAGAGTTCTCAGGCCATGGTCACAGCTCCAGTAGCTACCCCACCTGCCCAGCCGGCTAGGGGCGGAGGTCGGGGAGGTAGAGGTCGCCCTCGAGAGAGGGGCCGGGCCAGATATTATGCTATTCCTGCTCGTACTGAGGTTGTTTCCTCCGACTCCGTCATTACAGGTATTATTCTGGTTTGTCACAGAGAGGCATCGATTCTATTCGATCCGGGCTCTACTTACTCCTATGTGTCTTCTTACTTTGCTCCTCATTTGGGTGTGCCTCGAGATTCTTTGAGTGCCCCGTTTATGTTTCTACTCCTGTGGGAGATTCTCTTATTGTGGACCGCGTTTATCGGTCATGTTTGGTTACTATTCGTGGTTTTGAGACCAGAGCAGACTTATTATTACTCGGTATGGTGGATTTTGACATTATTTTGGGCATGGACTGGTTGTCGCCCCATTTTGCTATTCTTGATTGTCACGCCAAGACCGTGACGCTGGCTATGCCAGGTATTCCGCGTGTTGAGTGGAGTGGTACTTTAGACCATACTCCCAGTAGAGTTATCTCTTTTCTTAAAGCTCAGCGCATGGTTGAGAAGGGGTGTGCCGCGTATTTGGCTTATGTGAGAGATGTTAGTGTTGATACCCCTTCTGTTGATTCTGTTCCGGTGGTACGGGATTATCCCGATGTATTTCCAACCAATCTTCCGGGCATGCCGCCTGATAGAGACATTGATTTCGGCATTGATCTGTTGCCGGGCACCCAACCTATTTCCATTCCTCCGTATCATATGGCTCCTCCTGAGTTGAAGGAGTTGAAGGATCAGTTGCAGGAATTGCTTGGTAAGGGTTTTATTCGACCCAGTGTTTCACCGTGGGGTGCTCCTGTTTTGTTTGTGAAGAAAAAGGATGGTTCTATGCGCATATGTATTGACTACCGCCAGTTGAACAAGGTTACAGTGAAGAACCGTTATCCTTTGCCTCGCATTGATGATCTGTTTGACCAGCTTCAGGGCGCACAGGTGTTTTCTAAGATTGACTTGCGCTCAGGGTACCATCAGTTGAAGATTCGGGAGCCTGATATCCCGAAGACTGCCTTCAGGACTCGATACGGCCATTACGAGTTCCTTGTTATGTCATTTGGGCTGACCAATGCCCCTGCAGCTTTCATGCACTTGATGCACGGCGTATTCAGACCATATCTTGATTCGTTCGTGATTGTTTTTATTGATGATATTCTGGTGTATTCCCGGAGTCGGGAAGATCATGAGCAGCATCTGAGGACCGTGCTACCGACCTTGAGGGAGAAAAAGTTATATGCAAAGTTCTCAAAATGTGAGTTTTGGCTGAGTTCTGTGGCATTCTTAGGCCATGTGATTTCTAGTGAGGG
Source organism: Nicotiana attenuata (assembly GCF_001879085.1). Lineage (NCBI taxonomy): Eukaryota > Viridiplantae > Streptophyta > Magnoliopsida > Solanales > Solanaceae > Nicotiana > Nicotiana attenuata. The sequence goes on along the minus strand of NW_017684677.1, from coordinate 4,197 downwards.
TATTCGGGTGGATCCGAGGAAGGTAGAGGCCGTGCAGAGTTGGCCCAGGCCGTCCTCAGCTACTGAGGTTCGCAGTTTCCTTGGCTTGGCGGGTTACTACTGTCGTTTCGTGGAGGGATTTTCATCGATTGCTGCCCCTATGACTAGATTGACCCAGAAGGGTGCCCCATTTCAGTGGACAGAGGAGTGTGAGGCGAGCTTTCAAAAGCTCAAGACAGCTTTGACTACAGCCCCTATCTTGATGTTGCCTACCGGTTTGGGGTCTTATACTGTCTATTGTGACGCCTCGAGAGTTGGCCTTGGAGCAGTGTTGATGCAGGACGATAGGGTGATTGCCTACGCGTCCAGACAGTTGAAGGTACATGAAAAGAATTACCCTGTCCACAACCTTAAGTTAGCTGCCATTGTTCATGCCTTGAAGATCTGGCGTCATTACCTGTATGGTGTGCCTTGTGAGATCTATACTGATCATTGGAGTTTGCAGCACTTGCTCAAGCAAAAGGATCTCAATATGCGTCAGAGGAGGTGGTTAGAGCTGCTGAAGGATTATGACATCACTATCCTATATCACCCGGGCAAGGCCAATATGGTGGCGGATGCCTTGAGTCGCCGGGCGGAGAGTTTGGGGAGTTTGGCATATTTACAAGCTTCAGAGAGGCCTATGGCGATGGATGTTCAGGCCTTAGCCGGCCAGTTCGTGAGATTGGATCTTTCGGAGCCCAATCGAGTTCTAGCTTGTGTGGTTTCCCGGTCCTCCTTATTTGATCGTATCAGGGAGCGGCAGTATGATGACCCTCATTTACTTGTCCTTCGGGACAAGGTTCAGCGTGGTGATGCCAGGGATGTGACCATTGGAGATGATGGAGTATTGAGGATGCAGGGCCGGATTTGTGTGCCCAATGTTGATGGCCTTCGGGAGATAATTCTAGCAGAGGCCCATAGTTCGCGGTATTCCATCCATCCGGGTGCCGCGAAGATGTATCAGGACCTGAGGCAGAACTACTGGTGGAGGCGGATGAAGAAGGATATAGTTGGTTATGTGTCTAGATGCCTCAACTGCCAGCAGGTGAAGTACGAGCACCAGCGCCCGGGTGGGTTGCTCCAGCAGATAGAGATTCCGGAGTGGAAATGGGAGCGCATCACCATGGATTTTGTATCTGGACTTCCACGGACCTNCTACGAACTCGCCGAGCGAGGTGAAGTATGACGCACCAGCGCCCCGGGTGGGTTGCTCCAGCAGATAGAGATTCCAGAGTGGAAATGGGAGCGCATCACCATGGATTTGTATCTGGACTTCCACGGACCTTGAAGAAGATTGATTCCATTTGGGTTATTGTGGACCGGCTGACCAAGTCCGCTCATTTCATTCCTGTGTGTACCACTTATTCATCGGAGCGGTTGGCGGAGATTTATATCAGGGAGATCGTCCGTTTGCATGGTATTCCAGTTTCTATCATTTCAGACACAGGTACTCAGTTTACATCGTAGTTCTGGAGAGCTGTGCAGCAGGAGTTAGGCACTCGGTGGAGTTGAGCACAGCATTTCACCCCCAGACGGACGAACAGTCCGAGCGCACTATTCAGATTCTTGAGGACATGCTCCGCGCGTGCGTGATTGAGTTTGGAGGGTCTTGGGATCATTTCTTGCCATTGGCGGAGTTTGCTTATAACAACAGTTATCAGTCCAGCATTCAGATGGCGCCGTATGAGGCTTTACATGGCAGGAGGTGTAGGTCTCCGGTGGGTTGGTTTAAGTCGGGTGAGGCCAGGCTATTGGGTACAGAGATGGTTCAGGATGCATTGGAGAAGGTCAAGGTGATTCAGGACAGACTCCGTACAGCCCAGTCTAGACAGAAGAGTTACGCGGACAGGAAGGTTCGTGATGTTTCATATATGGTTGGTGAGCGGGTTCTGCTTCGGGTCTCGCCTATGAAGGGCGTCATGAGGTTTGGAAAGAAAGGGAAGCTGAGTCCGAGGTTTATTGGCCCTTTTGAGATCTTGAGGCGAGTTGGGGAGGTTGCCTATGAGCTTGCCTTACCTCCCAGCTTGGCCGGAGTTCATCGGGTATTTCATGTTTCGATGCTCCGGAGGTATCACGGTGATCCGTCGCACGTGTTGGATTTCAGTTCAGTACAGTTGGACAAGGATCTATCCTATGTTGAGGAGCCAGTGGCTATTTTGGACAGGCAGATCAGAAAGTTGAGGTCAAAGAACATAGCTTCAGTAAAGGTTCAGTGGCGGGGTCAGCCGGCCGAGGAGGCGACTTGGGAGACCGAGCAGGATATGCGCAGCCAGTACCCTCATCTTTTCACTACTTCAGGTATGTTCTCTATGCTCGTTCGAGGACGAACGAATGTTTAAGTGTAGGAGGATGTAACGACCCGGCCGGTCGTTTTTGGAAATTACGCCCCGATCCCCCATTAACTATTTCCCCTAAGTTTATTTTTGCTATTTTGGTCTGCCGGGACGTTCCGTGTTGAGTTTCGGAGAGTTTTGGGACACTTAGTCCCTAAACGAGAGCTTAAGTGTTGAAAAATGGTCCGTAGTCGGAACAGTGTGAAGACGACCTCGGAATGGAAATCCGATGGTTCTGTTAGCTCTGTTAGGTGATTTCGGGGTTGGGAGCGTGTTCGAAATGTATTTTGGAAGTCCGTAGCTCATTTAGGCTTGAAATGCCGGAGTTTGTATTTTTGAAGTTTCCGGTCCGATAGTGAGTTTTTGATCCGAGGGTCGGATTGGAATTCCGGAAGTTACAGTAGTTCCGTCATGTCATTTGGGATGTGTGTGCAAAATTTCAGGTCATTCAGACGAGGTTTGGTTAGGTTTTTGATCGAAAGCGTGTTTGGTTGGAATTTGAGGTTCTTAGACTTGAATCTTTGATTAATTCGGGTTTCCGGCGTTGTTTTAGGTGTTTTAAGGATTGGTACAAGTTTGAATAAGGTATTAGGTGGTATTAGTGCTTTTGGTTTAGGTCCCGGGGGCCTCGGGATAATTTCGGGTGGTTGACGGAAAATTTTGAAGTTGAATGAATTGCTGAAGGTTCTGTCATCTGGTATTTCCGCTTCTGCGGCTTGGGAAGCGCAGAAGCGGCTAGACCACCGCAGGAGCGAAATTCGAGTGCTTCTTCAGTTTCCGCAGGTGCGGAAGTTTAACCGCAGAAGCGGTTACGCACCTGCGAGATAGTAGTCGCAGATGCTATCCTTGGAATTTTTTTTGAAACCGCAGAAGCGGTAATGAATCCGCATAAGCGGCAACCGCAGGTGCGGTGAAGGGCCGCAGAAGCGGAAATCTTGACTTTAATGAAGAACCGCAGAAGCGGCTCGTGGTCCGCAGAAGCGGGACCGCAGAAGCGGGACCGCAGAAGCGGTCCCTTGTCCGCAGAAGCGGAAACCCCTGGACAGAAATAGAGATGTCGAGGGTTTGAGTTCATAAGTTGCAAAATCAATTGAGAGCTCGGTTTAAGGCGATTTTGAGTGGGATTTGAAGTGAAGATCACTGGGTAACATTTCTTTGGTCCCTTCTTGTTATATTTCATCATTATATAGTTAAATACACCATTGGAATTCGAATTTAGGATCAAAAATTGGATAATTTGGGGTAAAACTTCATTGCCTAAACTATTGAGTTTTGAGTGGGCATTTGACCTCCGATTTGGGAGATTTTTATATGGTTAGACTCGTGAGAGTACGAGGTTTCTAAAAATATGAAAATTATTCGATTCCGAGACGTTGGCTTGAGGGGCATTTTGGTCATTTTACCTACTTTTGCGCCCTAGCTTTAAATTTATTAGCGGAATCAGTTGTTTGCAATATTATTTACGAGATGTAATTGAATTGAATAGATTTGGGCCATTTGGAATCGGATACTCGTGGCAAAGGCGTGGTTTCTATTGATATTGAGCCGGTTCGAGGTAAGTGGCTTGTCTAACCTTGTGTGGGGGATCTTTCCCCTTAGGATTGTTTTCCTTGATATTTGAGTGCCTTGTACATGATGACGAGCGCGTACTTGAGCCGATTGATGAAAAATCCGGTTTTACTTAAATTATTGAGATTTAGTTTCTTTCTTACTTGCCTTATTCTACATGAATTTATAACTTGTGCTAGATTAGGAAAAGCATGTTTAGCTGACTTGACTGCCTAATTGCTTAAGTTATTTTGACTGTCCTACGTGAAGCATGCTAGGCAAGTTCTATCTGTGT
>NW_017684676.1:6487-7348 GCF_001879085.1 Nicotiana attenuata | reverse complement strand
ACGAACCGACGGTGGTAGCCTGCTAACCCTAAGAAACTCCAAATCTCTGAAGTTGATGCTGGTCGAGGCCAGTTCTTCACTGCCTCAATCTTCTTCGGGTCCACCTGAATACCCTCTGCTGATACGACTTGACCCAGAAATGCAACCGAACTCAACCAGAACTCACACTTCAAAAACTTAGCGTATAGCTGACTATCCTTCAGAGTCTGAAGAACCACTCTGAGATGCTGCTCGTGCTCCTCCTGGCTGCGGGAGTATACCAGAATGTCATCAATAAAGACTATCACGAACAAGTCCAAATAAGGCCTGAACACTCGGTTAAATAACTCCATAAATGTTGCTGGGGCATTAGTCAACCCAAATGACATGATCAGGAACTCATAATGCCCATACCGAGTGCGGAATGCTGTCTTAGGGACATCAGACGCCCTAATCCTCAGCTGATGGTAACTAGATCTCAAGTCTATCTTTGAAAATACCTTTGCACCCTGAAACTGGTCGAACAAATCGCCAATCCTCGGCAGTGGATACTTGTTCTTAATCGTTACCTTGTTCAACTACAGGTAATCAATGCACATCCTCATCAAACCATCCTTTTTCTTCACAAATAACACTGGCGCACCCCAAGGCGAAATGCTGGGTCTAATGAAACCCTTCTCAAGCAAAATCCTGCAACTGATCCTTTAACTCTTTCAACTCTGGCGGGGCCATGCGATACGGCAGAATGAAAATGGCTAAGTGCCCGGAGCCAGATCAATCAAAAAATCAACATCCCTGTCGGGCGGCATACCCGGCAGGTCTGAAGGAAAAACCTCGGGGAACTTCCGAACAATAGGAACAGAATCAATAGAAGGGACCTCT
>NW_017684676.1:0-2637 GCF_001879085.1 Nicotiana attenuata | reverse complement strand
CACATATAAGACCTGTACCGGGCGCCGGAACCAAAAAACGTGGCCCGATACCAACACGTTCTAATCGATTTTCATTTCAATTTTCCTTAATAATTTCAGAAAAACAATTTTACTCAAAAATTTATTTCTCGGGCTTGGGACCTCGGAATTCGATTCCGGGCATACGCCCGAGTCCCATATTTTTTTACGGACCCTTCGGGACCTCAAATCACGGGTCCGGGTCCGTTTACCCAAAATATTGACCAAAGTCAAATTTATTTATTTTAATATCAAAACTTAGCATTTTTCACAGAATTTCATATTTAAGCTTTTCGGCTACGCGCCCGGACTGCGCACGCAAATAGAGGCAACCCTAAATGAGGTTTTCAAGGCCTCGGAAGCACAGAATGAATAAGAAAACAAGTGATGACCCCTTTGGGTCGTCACACGCTAAGGGTTTTCGTGCTTTTAATATAGTATATATATATATATATATATATATATATATATATATATAGATAGATAGATAGATAGATACATAGATAGATAGATAGATAGATAGATAGATAGAGATATAAATATAGATATAGATATAAATATAGCCTAAAATTCCTTTTACTTCTGAGCAACAAAAATTAGAGGATTTATGTTATTCTACTACAGAACATCATAAGCCTAATGCTAATCCTACTGTTACTATTCTAACCTCTAATAAATTCTCATCATTGCTATCTAATAGCAATGATTCAGCGAAGGAAGAGTAATCAGCTAGAATGGATTTGGATGAAATTTTCCATAGCCAATCTACAGACAATCCCCACTCTTCTCCCACACGAAACCATTCCACTACCCCCAAAATTGACAGTCCACGTGGCACTGCTGTTGCATGCAATACCACTATAGACAAACCAGCGGCCCCACTCCATAAACATCTACTAGGCACGCCCCCTCTTACCCATAATTCCCCAAATACACCGGTTAGCAACTTGTCACACAACAATAGCCACGTGGCCATGCAAACTAATTCCACAATGAGGGATAACCTAGAGTCGAAAGAAACTACACAAAGAATGCAAACCCAAATCTCTATATTACCTACTCAATCATTGCCTCACGAGCCCCAAGTTCCTACTGCCTCTACATCTTCCACTCCTCAAAATGAATCCAACACAACCTTTCACAAGGAGGAGAATACCACTAAACCAAATATCCCCCCACCAACGTCCATCCTTACTATCCAGAATGGACAACCAAGTACCAAATCCAAATCTCAAATCTATGTCACGAATACCCTCCCCCAGGATATCAACCAACGACATGGTTGGAACAAGGGCTTCAGGGACAAGCAGCCTTCTTCACGTTTAACATCCAGAACCAGGAGGTTCTATTTGTCCTCCAAAACCCTCAGATTCTAGCCCAGCTAATTTCGGAGGACATGAGGCTAGCAATGTCAAACTACATCAACCACCTTTGGGTGATGAATGTTCTCGACCCCATAGCTCCAGCATTGGCACCTGCTTTACTCCACAACATGCAAGCTTATTGGAATCTTCCACATCACTACAATCCATTGCAGAACATGCAACTCTTTAACCAACTCCCATTCTTTGCTCCACAAGATCAAAACACTCCTCCTTTGATCCATGCATGGCAACCTGTGCCTCAATATTTCCCACCACCGATCGATATTCATCAAACACAACCTCATCTCCATCACAATGCACCCGTACAAGAAGAGGAAGGAATATTGGAGCAAGAACAGATCATCCCACTACTAAATATAACATCGTTCACAGAAATTTCAAACCTATACGCAGTCAAGATCATGCTGTTCCAGGCACTGGAGGACAAGAAGTTTGTGTGCAAGTGCCCACAGGAACTGTACAATTGTTCCCTCGACATCAAACCTCCACTAAACGAGGCAGTAGGCAATTTCGCAGTAATACTAAGCCCACCAGTGAAGGGCAGTGTTCTACAACATCCCCCCCTCGATCCCTCAATGACCTGACTTGCTAATTTTGTGATTTGGAACATCAGGGATAGAAACAATGATTAATTTAGGCATCATATTAGGGACCTACTGACTACCCACAACCCTTCCCTAGTTGCCCTCTTTGAAACTCGTATGACCAATCACATTGTCATTAGAGATGACTTCCAATTTTCCAACATGGTGGAGATTCCTGCTCAGGGTCAGTCGGGGGTATTTCCATCCTTTGGCATGACTCCCATGTCCAACTCAGCCATATTCGTCTTGATGGTCAAGAAATCCATGCTATGATCCAGGTAATACCTAATCACCATCCTTGGTTGTTTAGTACTGTTTATGCTAGCACCCATGTAAATATTAGGTCTCAACTTTGGTTAAACTTGAAAAATATTGCCAACAATTTTAAGGACATGTGGTTCCTAGGTGGCGACTTCAATGAAGTTGTTAGTCAACAAGATAAATGGGGTGGGAGACCTATTAATCGTAATAGAGCATCTAGATTTCAATCTTGTATTAATCACTGCCAGCTTATGGATCTTGGGTTTAAGGGGGCTAAATACACTTGGTCTAATCATAGATATAATTGTCCCGATTTAATTTTGGAACGACTTGATAGGTGTTTTATTAACGAACAATGGCTCGAATATTACCCAAATGTATTTGTTACC
>NW_017684675.1:5536-7349 GCF_001879085.1 Nicotiana attenuata | reverse complement strand
CGGCTGTTTTAGACAGGAATGGCACACCCGACGTTTTTTATGACACAATAGTTAAAATTTTCGGGATTTTTGGCTAGTTTTTGAAAAAGGAAGGTTGGACCTGATGACGGGTTGCCTACGTATCTCACATCCGGCGAGAATCAAACCGGCGTAGTTCGGGCAGATTTGCTAAAATCAAAACTATTTTGAACCACAATTTCCTTTCTATTTTTCCAAATATTTTTCTTTTTCTCTTTTCATTTTTCAAAAATCCGGCAGCATTTCGGTACTATTTGGGCATTGGGGTTTTTCCAAAACAGATAGTTACCCTCACTTAGTCCTAACACTGCTTATTTTCTCAATTTAGACGAGCCGGTCAACATGCAAATCCGAGCAAATAAATGCGCAAGTAGCACGTAAGATGCATCAGGATGGTCAATTTATTTCAGGTCACCTGTCCTAGACGGACCCAACCCCTGTGTTGAGTCCCCTAGGTCAAATGCACATGATGCAAACAAACGTCCTACTAGGGATCCGGCATGAGGTTTTGTTCTTCTAGGTTTAATCCTAGGTTTATTGGTCTAGACCTGGCTTACCCGAGCGGACAACTCGGGCCGAGGGGGAGGCAGCGTACCGGGGATACAGAAGCTCCGCCGGCTTTGCAACTTATCCAACCCTCGTTCTAAATTGGGAAAGACTCTAAACAGAAGAGAAGCTACACGAAGTGCACCCTTCTCCATGATGTAGAAGACTCAGAGAGAGGAAGGGATTCGTAACAGTTTATATATACAATTCACCCAATATCAAAGCGGTAAAGCATTTAGCACATTTAGCATGGAACATGTAGGAAAATCAGATGAAGCCAAATATAACAATTATACTAAGCTCGAATTCTTGAACCCTGAATCGAAATTCTGGGTTCGTGTCCCCAGCAGAGTCGCCAGAGCTGTCACACCTCCTTTTTTACACATCTACCCCGAAGGATAATGTATAAGGGAGTTTTTCCATTTAAAGTGACATTATTCGAAATGGGATTATTTATTTATTTAGAGTCGCCACTTGGGATAGGATTGGCTTTTGGTGTCCCAAGTCACCGGTTTAACTTGATCCCAAATCGAGGAAAAATTCGACTTCCCAATTGGAGTCTGCGAACCAGAAATTCTGAATAAGGAATTCTGTTGACCCGAGGGAAGGTGTTAGGCACCCCCGGATCCCGTGGTTCTAGCACGGTCGCTTAAATTATCATAAATGGCTAAAATCTGGTTTTTATACATATTTAAACCTATAATGCAATTTTAAGATTATTTACCGCTTTTAGTTTATTTTGTTTTTACGAAAGTGAACGCCGTTTAAGAGCGTGTTTTGGGATCACGTCACATGAAATGCACCCGGATCCTAAACACCTCTTATTCAACGTTTTGGGATTTGGATTTGGGTTGCATGAAATGCGCACCCGAGTTTAGGAAAGTAAAATTATTAAAAGCGTGCCTAAAGTGGCTAGCGTTGTTAACTTTGCGAGGGCCATGGAAATTTGCTAAATGGCACGTCCCGGATTCTATGTATTTTGAAGGAAATAATTAAAGAGGGGCGTGCATTTGTGGTTTTATTTGGCGCGGCGCCCCTCGATTTCATTTTTAAAGGATATTCGACTAAAGCTTGAAGGGCCATGGACTACTGTGTTATCTAAGATGGCCTTCCAAATTTGTTCTAATGGTCTTGCTAATTAACTAAGGATTTATTTCGAGCCCAAAATCTAAGCTGAGCCCAAATAACAAAAGAAGGGCAGTACAAGGGCATGCCTGGAACACAACTGGGCCTGGAAGAGAGGCCCCAT
>NW_017684675.1:0-4762 GCF_001879085.1 Nicotiana attenuata | reverse complement strand
CTACTGAATTTAGGAATTTAAACAGAAAAATGATATTGAATGTTAACAGGAAGCAATCATTCATTATGAAATAGACTTCAAGCAATTACAGCCTTCATGTTTGGAGGTCATCTCATAGATAATCAGGAGATACCTGGAATTTGAAAAGGAAGAGGGAGTAAGAATCAACAAAGCAGAGCAGTAGCAGCAAGTATTTCAGCAGCAGGATTAAACCCAGAGATGATCAAGAGAAATCCAATTGAACCAAATTTGAAACCAAGCGATGTCAATAAAACCAATTATCAAAAATCCAACCCAAACTGAACCAAAACAACCCAATACCCAACCGATTCAACTCATTTTAGGCTTCTGCTATTCAGGAATTGTTTTAACAATGAAATCCTCAAAGATCTCAGAAAAAAAAAAACTTGAATGGAACAGTGTTTTTTAGGAGTTTTTAGCCGCCTAGAATTTTTCAGGATTTTTCAGTGCTTCCAAAATCTGTCCTGTACTCCAAGTAACAATGCCTTTATAAGCAAGTTACTAGGGCAGCCTTAGGGGTTTAGTTATTTCATTTTAGTCCCTCTCCAATTTTCCTTTTTGCTACTTAATCCCTCATTTTCTGACTTGTGTCACAAGTTAGTACACTACAATTACTGAAATTACATTGAAGTCCTACTTTGGAAGGTCCTAGAAGATTCTAGTTTCAACTACCATGTGCTATCCAATCCTAAATGTCTAAGCTACCCTTGAATTCATCCTAAAATTACTAACTCTAATCAACTATATCCAATCACCTATACTAACTAACTAAGACTAATCTCTTGAAATTGAACCGTGATTGTAATGAACCATTATCTAACAAGTAAAATTCATATCAACAAACAATCATGTATCGAAGGCAGGCATACACAATATGCATCAATAGAATCAGAATTACTGCTAAGGAGACTAGTCAGAAAATAAAACCAAACTAAACTATTTAATAAAGTAAAAATTAAGGAACTAACCATTGAATTAAACCAACAATATCATAACCAAAATCAAGACAACACTAAAAATCAAAAATTATGCGGCCTAAATCATCTTAAATCAAAAACAAAATTAAACTAGAAAGTAGAGGCTAGGAGAGCAGCATTAATCAAACAAAAGAAGAAAAAGAAAAAAAAATCAATCAAGAGGAAGAAACTCACTGATTTCGGCCTTCAAACTTAATCGATTGAATTCTAGTTAATGTTATAGGTTCATTTTGTCAAAAACAAACGTATAACATTAACTACAATTCCAGAATTATTGGAACTCCAGACAGGTGAAAAACTCGAAAACCCTAGATGTGAAATTGAAGACGGCCTGGTGAACTTTGAAAGAAAATAATCACGGATTTGTGAGAGGGAGGACGAGGAGACTGTATGGTGAAGATTTGGAGTCATTTGGATGAACTTGTGTTTTGAGACCCGATTTTCAAACACATATTCGAAGCTTTTGGGTTTGATTCAAGGGAATACGGTCGTGGATAAGTGATGAGGGAGAGGAGAGGGAGCTGTGGTGTTATTTTGGCCGGGTTTGGGATAAGTAGTGATTTGACCGGAATTTTCGAATTAATATTCGGGAAGATGGGTTGCGATTCGAGGGGGATGGTTATGGGGGTTGGAAAGAGGAGGGGAAGATGAATTTGTGGTGAAATTTTGAGGCCATTTGGAGCTTCGCCGCCGGCGGAGGCGATTTTCGGCCGGCGGCGGACGGCGGAGGCACGACGGAGAAGGGTGGTGTTACGGTGGACGGCGGTGGTATTACAGGGGTAAGGTTTGAGAGACGGTGAGGGTGGGGGTTCCGAGGGGGGGTGGTTATATTCAGACATTTATATATTTAATGTCGTAGGCTTCAGGACCGTCCGATCAAGGAACCTCGACGGTCCTGATCTAACGCCAATGAAACGGCGTTGTTTCGTATATGGGGGTCTGGACCGGGTTAGTGGGGATTTGGGCTTGGACTGGGGACCGGATTTGGGGGTTTTGGGCATTTGGGCTGGGATTAAAGAGTAGCCCAAAGCTGGCAGCCTATTTAACCTCTTATTCTAATTTCTTTTTCATTTGTTTTCTTCTTTTCCTTTTTTTTTTTTTTTGCTTTTTTATTTATTTATTAATTTCATTTTCATTTTGTATTTTTATGATTTTATCAAAATGCAAAATATTAAAGTAAAGCCCTAAATATATTTTCAAAGTTAAACTAATTAATTCCTGAAATTGTTTAAAAACTATTTCGTGAAAAATTCACAATTAACAATTAAAAATACAAAAATGGACTATTTTTGTTATTTTCTTCATATTTTGTTCTAAAGATAACTTAACCACTAATTAATCATAAAATATGAAATTAGATCCTAAACGCAAATGCCAAGTATTTATTTTTTTATATTAAAATTCAAATGCAAACAATCAACAGAAACTAACACAAAATTCACAAAAATGAAAGAAATCATTTTGTTTGGAATCTTTGGGAATAATTCATATAGGGCAAAAATCACATGCTCACAGCTGCCCCTCTTTGCTCGAGAACACGCAGAGTTCTCGGGCAAAGATAAGTGAGCGGATACGAGCGATTTTTGCCGGTCCGAATACTCCGTATGAAGCATTTTTTGAAAATCGTCTGACCGAACCCTGCTTCAAAGGTTGCCTACATATCCTTGGCTAAAAAGGAATCAGGTCAGTGTAGTTCTGGAAGTTGTGGTAGCTGGGACTACCAGGAGCTGTCATTTCGCTGCTATTGCTGCTGCTACTGCTTGCTGACCTCCTTATTACACCAAAAGGAAAATCAAAGCTAAGCTAGCTATGCCTATCAAATATGAGTTACAAGATTCCTATCTATAATTCTCTTGAAGCTTGATCTTGAGTCTTAGCTGATTTTGCTGTGGACTCCGATCTGAATCTTGATGCTCGCAATTTGTAGGTGTTTACTTCTTCATGCAGCATTGGGTCAAAACAGGATCAGCGGAGCTTGTGACTTCAATCAGGTTTTTGAACAATCCGCACCCTTACTTGCTTCCCATTTGAGTTCATTTCTTTTTGTTCTTTTCTTCTTTCCTTGATTCTGGATTGAGACTCATTCCGTTGGTCATCTTGCACCTTGTGCCCTGGGGTTGTCCTGCTTAGGATACCAAAACAAACAAACGAACGAAATTTTCTGCCCCAGTTTTCACTAGGAAAATTTCGTGAGTTAGTTGTGACACATATCTAATCCAATTGGGAACGTGTAAAAGGGATCCTCGGTTTTTGTTCCGGGATTTGGAAAGAAAAAAGCTTCACGGTTTTTGTGCCGGGAGATCCTCGGTTTTTTGTTCCGGGATGTTGAGAAAGAAAAAGCTCCACGGTTTTTGTGCCGGGAGATCCTCGGTTTTTGTTCCGGGATTTGGAAAAGAAAAAGCTCCACGGTTTTTGTGCCGGGAGATCCTCGGTTTTTGTTCCGGGATTTGGAAAAGAAAAAGCTCCACGGTTTTTGTGCCGGGAGATCCTCGGTTTTTGTTCCGGGATTTGGAAAAGAAAAAGCTCCACGGTTTTTGTGCCGGGAGATCCTCGGTTTTTGGTTCCGGGATTTGGAAAAGAAAAAGCTCCACGGTTTTTGTGCCGGGAGATCCTCGGTTTTTGTTCCGGGATGTTGAGAAAAAAGCTCCACGGTTTTTGTGCCGGGAGATCCTCGGTTTTTGTGCCGGGAGATCCTCGGTTTTTGTTCCAGGATTTGAAAAGAAAAAGCTCCACGGTTTTTGTGCCGGGAGATCCTCGGTTTTTGTTCCGGGATTTGGAAAAGAAAAAGCTCCACGGTTTTTGTGCCGGGAGATCCTCGGTTTTTGTTCCGGGATTTTGAGAAAGAAAAAGCTCCACGGTTTTTGTGCCGGGAGATCCTCGGTTTTTGTTCCGGGATTTGAAAAGAAAAAGCTCCACGGTTTTTGTGCCGGGAGATCCTCGGTTTTTGTTCCGGGATTTGGAAAGAAAAAGCTCCACGGTTTTTGTGCCGGGAGATCCTCGGTTTTTGTTCCGGGATATTTAAGGAATGGGATCCTATGCTATCATGATTTGTTTTTCTTTTTTGGGATTTTTATTTTAACTTCTTTTCTTCTTTCTTCTATCTTTTTTTTCCTTTTTCATGTTTCTCCTTTTATTTTGCAAACACATGAAAGAAACTGGAGAGGAAAAACTTCCTTTTTGGTCGTTCTCCTGCTGCAAAGCTGTTTTTGCGCTTGCGCATTTCATTTCTTTTCGGATTGCACCTGCTTCTTGCCAGGTCGCTTTGAATAAACCTGTTTTCATCAAAGAACAATTGGTTAGTTTGAAACGGTGGTTGGTTTTGTGGCCTTGATCCTATTGATTGCTTGGTCCCCGCCCCATTTCCGTTGAGAACTTTGCTGCTTATCGCCTTTGAGAGTGAATCTCTGTTCAAACCGACTGGGCTCAGCCTTCAGGACTCGCCTGTGTAGGCTCTGTCCTCTTCACTTTATTCTGCGTTTGCCTTTGATTTTCTTTTCTCTTCCAATATTTTCACTTTGGAAGCATCAATCACTATGGTCACTCGAGATTGGCCTGACGCACTCGCTGAGGCTGAGTATTTCTTTGCCTTTGACCAGGCGGAGCCCTTTGAAACCGGTCCTGCCACCTTTTCTAGTTATGGAATCAGAGTTAAACCGAAAGGGATTCAAAGAGAAGTATGCAGAAGGGCAAATCATATGAGTTGAAAGAGAAGCATCCCTTTCGGGGGGAAAAAAGAGGACTTATCTGGGGTGTGTATGCTGGCT
>NW_017684674.1:0-7349 GCF_001879085.1 Nicotiana attenuata | reverse complement strand
TTCCACTTCTAGCGGAAATATCACCGCATCTGCGGTTCTTGAGGAAAATCCCAATTTCGCTTCTGTAGCCCTATACGCCGCTTCTGCAGCTCCGCATCTGCGATTCCGAGACCGCAGATGCGAAAATACCAGAAGAACAGCTGCTGCAACCCTTCAACTCCAAATTTTCCTCCGTTAACCATCCGAATTCATCTCGAGGCCCCCGGGACCTCAACCAAAGGCATCAACATATCCTAAAACCTTTTTGAAACTTGTACCAATATTCAAAACACTCCAAACAACATCAAAATAACCAAAACACATTGGATTCAAGCCTAAGTTTCTAAAATCTTTTGAATTCTGCTTTTGATCAAAAATCCAACCAAACCACGCCCGAATGACCTGAAATTTGCACACACATCGCAAATGACATAACGGAACTACTGTAACTCTCGAAATTCCATTCCGACCCTCGGATCAAAATCTCGCTATCGAACCTGAAACTTCAAAAATCCAACCTTCGGCATTTGAAGCCTAAATTAGCTACGGACCTCCAAAACACAATCCGACCGCGCTCCTAACCCCGAAATCACCCAACGAAGCTAACGGAACCATCGGATTTCCATTCCGAGGCCGTCATCACACTGTTCCGACTACGGTCAACTTTGCAACACTTAAGCTCTCATTTAGGGACTGAATGTCCCAAAACTCCTGGAACATAAAACCGAACATCCCGGCAAATTGAAGTAGCAGAAATAAACTTGGGGAAAGAAATTAATAGGGGATCGGGGCGTAAATTCCAAAAATGACCGGCCGGGTCGTTACATCCTCCCACACTTAAACATTCGTTCGTCCTCGAACGAGCACAAAGACATACCTGAAGTAGTGAAAAGATGGGGGTACTGGCTGCGGATATCCTGCCAGGTCGCCTCCTCGACCGGCTGATCCCACCACTGAACCTTCACGGATGCAATGTTCTTTGACCTCAACTTCCTAACCTTCATGTCCAATATTGCCACGGGCTCCTCAACATAAGATAGATCCTTTTCCAACTGAACAGAGCTGAAATCTAACACGTGCGACGGGATACCGTGATACCTCCGGAGCATCGAAACATGAAATACCGGATGAACTCCTGCCAAGCTGGGAGGTAAGGCAAGCTCGTAAGCAACCTCCCCAACACGCCTCAATATCTCAAAAGGGCCAATAAACCTCGGACTCAATTTCCCCTTCTTCCCAAATCTCATAACGCCCTTCATAGGCGAAACCCGAAGCAGAACCCGCTCTCCAACCATATAGGAAACATCACGAACCTTCCGATCCGTGTAACTCTTCTTTCTGGATTGGGCTGTGCGGAGTCTATCCGGAATTACCTTGACTCTCTCCAAAGCATCCTGGACCAAGTCTCTGCCCAATAATCTAGCCTCACCTGGCTCGAACTAACCCACCGGAGATCTATATCGCCTACCATAGAAGGCCTCGTACGGTGCCATCTGAATGCTGGACTGATAGCTATTGTTGTGGGCAAACTCCGCCAATGGAAAGAACTGATCCCAAGACCCTCCAAACTCAATCACACACGCATGGAGCATATCCTTAAGAATCTGAATAGTGCGCTCGAACTGTCCATCTGTCTGAGGGTGAAATGTTGTGCTCAACTCCACCCGAGTACCCAACTCCTGCTATACGGCTCTCCAGAACCGCGATGTGAACTGAGTACCTCTGTCTGAAATGATGGAAACAGGAATGCCATGCAGACGGACAATCTCTCGGATATAAATCTCCGCCAACCGCTCCGAGGAATATGTAGTACACATAGGGATGAAATGCGCGGACTTGGTCAGCCGATCCACAATAACCCAAATGGCATCGAACTTCTTCAATGTCCGTGGGAGCCCAGATACGAAGTCCAGGGTGATCCGCTCCCACTTCCACTCCGGAATCTCTATCTGCTCAAGCAATCCACCCGGTCTCTGGTGCTCATACTTCACCTGCTGACAATTAAGGCACCGAGCTACAAACCCAACTATATCCTTCTTCATCTGCCTCCACCAGTAGTACTGCCTCAAATCCTGATACATATTCGCGCCACCCGGATGAATGGAATACCGCGAACTGTGGGCCTCCTTTAGAATCAACTCCCGAAGCCCATCGACATTGGGTACATAAACTCGACCCTACATCCTCAATACTCCGTCATCACCAACGGTCACATCTCGAGCTTCGCCATGCAACACTTTGTCCTTGAGGACAAGCAAATGAGGGTCATCAAACTGACGCTCCCGGATACGATCAAACAAGGAAGACCGAGAGACCACACAAGCTAGAACCCGGCTGGGCTCCGAAAGATCCAATCTCACAAACTGGCTGGCTAGGGCATGAACATCCATCGCCATAGGCCTTTCTGCTACTGGTAAATAAGCCAAACTCCCCAAACTCTCTGCCCGACAGCTCAAAGCATCGGCCACCACATTGGCCTTGCCTGGTGATACAAGATAGTGATGCCATAACTTCAGCAGCTCTAGCCATCTCCTCTGACGCAAATTAAGGTCCTTTTGCTTGAACAGATGCTGCAAACTCCGGTGATCAGTATATATCTCACAAGGCACACCATACAAGTAATGACGCCAGATCTTCAAGGCATGAACAATGGCAGCTAACTCAAGATCATGGACAGGATAATTCTTCTCATGTATCTTCAACTGTCTGGACACGTAGGCAATCACCCTACCGTCCTGCATCAATACCGCTCCAAGGACGACTCTCGAGGCATCACAATAGACAGTATAAGACCCTGAACCGGTAGGCAATATCAAATATGGGGCTGTAGTCAGGGCTGTCTTGAGCTTCTGAAAGCTCTGCTCGCACTCTTCCGTCCACTGGAACGGAGCACCCTTTTGGGTCAGTCTGGTCATATGTGCTGCAATAGATGAAAACCCCTGAACAAATGACGGTAATAACCTGCCAAGCCAAGAAAATTACGGATCTCTGTAGCTGAGGATGGTCTGGGCCAACTCTGCACGGCCTCCACTTTCTTCGGATCCACCTGAATACCCTCTCTCGAGACCACATGACCAAAGAACGCCACGGAATCCAACCAAAACTCACATTTTGAGAACTTAGCATACAACTTCTTCTCTCTCAAGGTTTGGAGCATTGTCCTCGGGTGCTGCTCATGCTCTTCCCGACTCCGGGAATACACCAGAATGTCATCAATAAAAACGATCACAAACGAATTAAGATATGGCCGGAAAACACTGTGCATCATATGCATGAAGGCTGCTGGGGCATTAGTCAGCCCAAAAGACATAGCAAGGAACTCGTAATGACCATACCGAGTCCTGAAGGCAGTCTTTGGGATATCTGGCTCCCGAATCTTCAACTGATGATAGCCTGAACGCAAGTCAATCTTAGAAAACACACAAGCACCCTTCAACTGGTCGAACAGGTCATCAATACGAGGTAAAGGATAGCGGTTATTCACTGTCACCTTATTCAACTGGCAGTAATCAATACACATGCGCATAGAACCATCCTTCTTCTTCACAAATAAGACAGGAGCACCCCAAGGTGATACACTAGGCCGAATAAAACCCTTATCAAGTAATTCCTGCAACTGCTCCTTCAACTCCTTTAACTCAGGAGGGGCCATACGGTACGGAGGAATAGAAATGGGCTTAGTGCCCGGCAACAGATCAATGCCAAAATCAATGTCTCTATCGGGTGGCATGCCTGGAAGATCAGCTGGAAACACATCAGGGAAATCCCGTACTACTGGACTAATCAACAGAAGGAGTATCCATACTGGAATCTCTCACATAAGCTAAGTACGCATCACAACCTTTCTCAACCATACGCTGAGCCTTAAGGAAAGAAATAACCCTACTGGGAGTGTGACCTAAAGCACCCCTTCACTCAATACGCGGTACACCTGGCATGGCCAGTGTCACGGTTTTGGCGTGACAATCAAGAATAGCATAATGGGGTGACAACCAGTTCATGCCCAAGATAATATCAAAATCAACCATGCTGAGCAACAATAAGTCGGCTCTGGTCTCAAAACCACCAAGAATAATCAAACATGACCGGTAAATGTGGTCCACAACAAGAGGATCTCCCACAGGAGTAGAAACATATACTGGGGAACTCAAAGAATCCCGAGGTACACCCAAATGTGGGGCAAAATAAGAAGACATATAATAATAAGTGGAGCCTCGATCGAATAGAACCGATGCATCTCTGTGACAAACCAAGATAGTATCTGTGATGACAGAGTCGGAGGTGACAGCCTCAGTACGGGCTGAAAGAGCATAATATCTGGCCTGGCCTCCCCCTCGAGGGCAACCTCTACCTCCCCGACCTCCACCTCTAGCTGGCTAGGCCGGTGGAGTCGCAACTGGTGCTGGGACCATAGCCTGAGAGCTCTGCGGGGCCTGCTGTGGCTAAGGAGTCTGCGGAGGTGCACCCCTCCTGAGTCTGGGGAAATCCCTCACCATATGGTGTGTGTCACCAGACTCAAAACAAGCTTTGGGAGGACGTGGCGGCTATGACTGGCTCGGGCCAGGTCTGCTGGACTGACCACTGGAAGCACCCCGTGCAGGAGGCGCACTAGAGACCGGAGGTGCATAATAAGGCTTCTGAGGCCTAGGTGGAGCTGGAATACCACTGGCTGCTGGAAGATCTGAATAAACGAGGCGACCCATATGACCTCTACCATGACGACTTGTAGCTGGGGCATAGGCACCAGAATAATGACCCAACTCTCAAGACCTCTTGGCCTCCCTCTCCTCTCTGTCCCTAGCATGCATACCCTCAATCCTCCTAGCAATGCTCACCACCTGCTGATAAGATATATCCATCTCTAACTCACGAGCCATGCTAGATCTGATGCTGGGAATAAGCCCCTCAATGAACCGGCGAACCTTTTCACGAACCGTAGAAACCAAAGCTGGTGCATGTCTAGCCAAGTCAATGTAACGGACAACATACTCCGAGACAGTCATAATACCCTAGCGCAAATGCTCAAACTCCGCGCGCCAGGCGTCCCTAAGACTCTGGGGGACATACTCCCTCGTGAACATATCTGAAAACTGAGCCCAAGTCAGGGAAGCTGCCTGATCCGGACTGTCTAACTCATAAGCACGCCACCACTGATAGGCGGCTCCTCGAAGCTGGAAAGTAGTGAAGGAAACCCCGCTCGATCCTGATATGCCCATAGTACGGAGAATACGGTAGCACTCCTCCAGAAATCCCAAGGCATCCTCTGATGCTAACCCACTGAATACAGGAGGATCATATTTCTTGAACCTCTCAAGCCTCCGCTGCTCATCCTCTGAAGCTGCTGCCCTGTCCTCAGGCTGAACTGGTACTGCAGGAGTCGCAGGAATAACCTCTGGAACCTGCTCAACATGCACTCGCTGCTCAAGAGTGCGAGCAGCGGGGGTCTGTACTCCTCCTCCGGCCTGGGATGTGGCTGCAGCAAGGGGAAGCAACCCTGCCTGAGCCAAAGTGGTGTACATGCTCATAAACTTTGCCAAAGTCTCCTGGAGTGCTGGAGTGGTAGTGGCAGACGTATCAGGTGTCTGGACTCCGACTGGTACTGCTGGTGGTACCTCCGCGGCAGCTCGCGCGGGTGCTCTAGCTACACCACGAGCGCGTCCTCGGCCTCTACCCCGGCCCCTGCCTCTGACGGCTCCAGTAGGGGGCTCGGGTGCTTGGTCATCTCGTGTAGCACGTGTCCTCACCATCTGTGAGAGAATAGAAAGGCAGAAGTTTAGAATTGTGATATCAAAATCATGCACGACAAGGAACTCAAATGAAGTGAAATTTTCCTAACAGTTACATAGCCTCTCGTAGATAAGTACATACGTCTCCGTACCGATCAGCGAGACTCTAATAAACCGGCTTGTGATCCATGACTCCTATGAACCTAGAGCTCTGATACCAACTTGTCACGACCCCAGTTCACCCTCCGTGAACTAACGTGACGGCACCTAGTCTCTACGACTAGGTAAGCCTAACAAATGCGAAAGACAACTAATCTTGCGGAAATAATAATCAAAAGCCGAATAACTGAAAGAAACAGTATTTAAATGCTGCTTGACATATACACACAACTTTCCAAAATCTGATATATCCTAAAACCCACAAACTCACGGATCCACAAGCATGAGAAAAACACTACGTAGCTCAAATCTCCGGAATGTCTAACAAGAACATAAAGTACAGAAGGGCTAGCTACTAAATGTAGGAATAGAAAGAGACTCCTCGGTCTGCGGACGCGGCGAATATACCTCGAAGTCCCGTAGAATCGCCTCGCCTCAAGAATGGTAAGCTTGAGTAGAGGTACCTGGATCTGCACATGAAAAACATGCGCAGGAAGGGCATGAGTACACCACAACGGTACTCAGTAAGTGCCAAGCCTAACCTCGGTTGGGTAGTGACGAGGAAGGTCAGGGCCCTACTGAGGTGAAATAAGATATAAGGTTTAACAGTGTATAAATAATAGTGTAAATAAATAACACAAGATATAAAGGACAGCAACAACTATCACAGAGGCAAGTAAAGCACAGTAAGAGAACACAACTCAGCTCCAAGATAACAATCGCGGATCTCCCAGGATACCGTCCTGTAGTCCCCAAATATAAACATCATCTCCAGTGGATCTCCCGGGTGCAGTCCCGTAGCCCAACGCATAATCGTGCAGGGGGATCTCCCGGAATACATTTTCGTAGTCCCAAAGCAAACATACAGGGGAGCTCCCGGGATATCGTCCTGTAGTCCCAAAGTAAAAGTGCAGGGGGATCTCCCGGAATACCGTTCCGTAGTCCCAAAGTAAATACAAAGCAACAACAAGAGTTCAATCCAATCAATTTCATATCAAAGTGAAGCAGGTCATCCTAACCTAGAATGATTCACATAATACAATTAAGGCAACTAAGGCAAATAGAGCAATTTAGTCAAGTAGACATGTTTCTCTAAGCTACAGCAGGTTAAATGTCCAAACAGTATGAGCACGAAAAGGAAGAACACAATTCAAGGGCTATTTTTAAAGAAAAACCGGATTTCCAACAATTAGCACAAGTACGCGCTCGTCACCTCACGTACGAGGCATTTCAATTACCACAATATCAATCCTAAGGGGAAAGTCCCCCACACAAGGTTAGATTAGCCACTTACCTCGAACAAGTGCAAGTCAACCCGAACCCACGCATTTGCTATGAGTATCCGACTCTAAATGGCCCAAATCTATTCAATTCAATTTCATAATGTAAATAACACTTCAAATAACTGATTCTATAATTAAATTCTATGCTAAAATGCGAAATTAGGTAAAATGACCAAAACACCCCTCAGTCCCACGCCTTGGA
>NW_017684673.1:0-7350 GCF_001879085.1 Nicotiana attenuata | reverse complement strand
ATCATGAGCCCTTTTGGTTGAAACCTGTTGACTGTCTAAGTTTTGAAATGCTTTCCTTTGGTATCTAGGTGCAACTGTGTTGTTACATGTGAACTATTTACCCCACTCCCCTTTTCCCTGTTTGTGTTTACTGCCCGGAATTATATGAGGTATTTTGGTTCTGAGTTTTGTCAAAACTGTCCCATTGTTTTTCTTTCAAACTGGTTCTACATGGATCATTCTTTTTTTTTAAAAACTGCTTTTCAACTCAATTTCTTTAAAGAAAATTCTATCACACTCTCACTACTCATAGAGTTTAGGTTCTACCCCCTTTCGTGTAAGCATTGCCTTGGGTACCTTTGAGTGCCCATTGAACTTTGATGCACAAGGCTGGTAATTCCACACTGCACTTGTTCAGACATTTTTTTAATGTTTGGGTGCTGGTATTGGCAAAGGACCTCCATTGGGCCCTTAGGGAGCTTTTCCGCACCCAAACTATGGTCAAGGCTGTGAGACTTGAAAGAAGTGAGGTTGGAAAATTGGGCCTGGTTGAAGGCTCCCTATAGAGTAGCTTCTTAATTTTTTTTTTATTATGTAATTCAGCTACCATGGTTTGTAATAATTTGTAAACAACTGATTGGGGTTATAGTGAAATTGGGAGGGATTATGCGTGCTTAGTTTAATTAATAGGTAGAGAACATGTCTATAGGGCTTTACTTACCAATTTGTGCAATAGAAGCCATGCGTAGGACATGCATCTTACACCTAGATATCCTGTTTTAGGCTCTTTACTTTCAGATTTTTTTATATCACTTTGTAGTCAGATAGTGATTAACGAACAACTGTTATGAAACTACTACCGCATTTAGAGACCATGCTTTAGGAGCTTTATGTGCATTAGACATCATGTTATTTAGGGTTGCAATTGCTGAACGCCTCACTAGCTGTTTAATTTAACAACACAAGTTTGTTTGACTGCGTCTTCTCTTTAAAACTGGAATCAATATGCATGTTCACCACTTTTTTTTAAGACAAGAAGGCAATACATACATCGCCTAGGCAAGCTTTAGGCCCAATAATAATAAAGATGATTGATTTTGTTTTACTAGTTTCAAACTACTCAACCTTTTAACTTTCCCAACTCTTTTTATCCGTCTCTCCGGAAGTCCACTCTTTTACTGAAAATCTCTTTATCTGGAAACATGTTTCGTATTTATATGCTCTCACTAATTTCCTGATTCTTGCTCCATTAAGTTTTCAAATTACTGGTTTACCTTTCTGCCCAGGATCACGTTATTTTGATACTTGTTTACTTAAACTATTGTATTTTCAAATCTCTACCTTTTTTTTCAAACGATGTTTTAACAGTTCCCTCACCTTTACTTACTCAATTGTTTTCTTAGTTGTGTTTCTGCATGTCAAATGCTCTTCGGATCACTCAGTTGTGATTAAACCTTCTGCTAAAACTGATCTTTAAACTCGCGTTCTTTTAAGACCTTAAATGTATTTGAGACGTGCTAATTACATGTTTACTTGTGAGGGATCTGTTAGCCTCTTATTTGCCTTTGTATGGTTCCTTTATGTGTAGTCCTACTTGTTATGTATGTCGCCTAGCATTTTGTCCTTTAAACCTAAGGGTTCAGCCTAGACCTTACCTTGTAGGAATAGTGGTCCTAAATACCCTCTAGGACTTATAGGACGGGATGGGTAATAGCACGCAATAAGCATTCGTGACCAATCCACACGTTTAAATAACCTTTACGGGGTGGGAAGGGTAGAATATGGAGATGATGACCGATGCACTAATATTACGTGCGACCCCTCTTTGAGGAGTGATTGCTGGGTATTGCATTGAAGTGATCCATATTAATCATAAACCTAGGATCCCTTTTCCTTTGTTTGTCTTTGTTTGCTCTCTTTAGAATTGTTTAGACCTTTCAAATCTCTGCTCTCTTTCTACTTACTTTCACAAGTTTCAATTTAATTGCAAGTCCTTATTTGAGCCTTGATTGATTATTTGTAAAGTCACAACATAGCATGGCCGGGAACCACACTAGTGAATCTTGAGGGGTTCCTAACACCTTCCCCTCGAGATAATTTCTAGCCCTTACCCGAACTCTGGTTTTCCCAATTCAAAACCCTTAGTGTCCTAATGCACTTAATCATTAGGTGACGACTCTTCAATTCCAAAACCCAATTCCCAAACGGGAATAGAGTTGTCTTCCCAAATGTCGTAAACCCGATTTCGCTTTAGAAAAAGGAGGCGTCGACAGCGTGGCGACTCTGCTGGGGATGTTTTTAGGCTTTTACCACTTCATGTTATATGTGACTTTATTGTTTTCTTTCTTGCTTTGTTTAATACCTTTATTCGAAACTAACTTGTCTTTTTGATTCTTTTTCTTTAACGCTTTCATTTACTGCTTTCCTTCAATACCGTTGTAATTTCTGAGCAATTATTGTAACATTATGAACGTGAAAATACGTGACAATTTGTTTCATTCTTGTAATTGCATCTTCAACATCATATTCCACTTGTGCCAAACAAATACCATAGCAACGCTTGATGAGTTGTTGCGCTCTTCCGATATTATTACCCCCTAAATTTGGCAAAGGCATATTTGCGGTAAAACTAGTCGATCAGCGGTGCAGTCGACGGTTCCGTGCCTTTCCCTCTTGAGTTGTCCGCTCAAGGGTACCGGTCTAGCACCCCATAGAAACCTTATTCTATTTAACTGTACATGCATCACTGTCAAACCTAGTCGAGTCAGCTATGTTGTCCACATAATGACTCTTTAAGATAGCCTTATCCAAAGTCCACTGGGTTCCCCTGGGACCCAAACGGACAACACCATATTCTGTGCATTTATTTGGAGGACTAAATGCTGTTTATGCCAATTATTGATTTAAATAGTCGAGTCCGGCACGGGTAAGGGTCTAACCCTTATGTTTTGCAGGAAATGGATGACAAAGTTCCCGACTTCGGTATGGTCAACATACCCTCACTCTTGCTGACCTGGTGGAGGAACCTCCCGTCAAGTGACCAAATCAATGAATGGAAAGAGAGGGTCACCAATGCTAGCGAAAAGCTGGAATACAGTCTGCTGGAATTGGACGGAAAAGTAAGAAAAAGAGTCACCGATTGCCAAAACGCTGAGGAAGGCAAAGGCATTTTTACTAGAGAATCTGCGTGAGGTGGAAGATTTCATCAACGAGAACATTCAACCTGGGGAAGGTCCTTCTGGGACCAAATAGATAGGATTCTTTTCTTTTTGCTTTAAAATGTAATAAGGCCAATGGCCATTAGTGACATTTTTACTTTATGCAATTTTAGTGTCGTTTTGGGATTCGTCTTATTTTCATCAATAAAATGAGGCATTTAGCATTATAAGTTCTCCAAATCAACTTGTCGCTAGACCTACCTCAGGCACAACGAGGCACCCAATTTAGGACACGATTTATATTCTTGCACTATGTGTTTAAATATTGCAACATTTTTTTCTCAAAATCCGTACTAACTTGTTACCTTTTTGTTATTTTTACTTTTATTTTTATTCCCCTCCCTAAATGGTTAGTTCGTGCATTCTGGCATCGTCATCCTACTCTACAAGATCTAAGGGCCCTCCACCTCCTCCTCCTCCAAGTCCTATCAAAAATAGGGGCAAAGCAAAAATGGAAGATTTGAACAACGCCAGAAAGGAGAATTCGGTTGAAAGGGTAGAGGTTCCTCAGGGTATTCAGGTATCCAAGGAAAGTGCCGCTCAGCTTGAACAGAAGTTACTGAAATTTCAAGAAGAAATAGACCAAGTTCGAAACTTGGCGAGTCTGCCATTCTCCCTCACTACTCCCAACATCAACCTTCAACACCCCATGCCTCCACAGAACATCCCGAAGCCGCCGAAACAACCCGCTACTCATCAAAATCGCAACACATGCCACAACAACACTCCACTCCTCATCCCTGAACCATCGAATGATTATCCCCACCACTCTCCCGTCAATGTGGAAACCCTACCACAATACACTCAACACATTACAAACACACCGGAGTCTGATGACAAAGACTCTCTCATCAAAAACCTAGCTGCCGAGCTCAAGAAACTGACTAGCCGAGTCCAGGGTGTTGAAGGAAACAAAGGTATTGAAGGGCTGAATTATGAGGATCTTTGCATTCAGCCAGACGTCGAACTTCCCGAGGGGTACAAACCTCCCAAGTTCGAAATGTTTGACGGCTCGGGGGATCCCAGAGTCCATTTGAGGACATACTGTGATAAGTTGGTCGGTGTAGGAAGAGATGAAAAGATTCACATGAAACTCTTCATGAGAAGTTTGAAAGGCGATGCGCTATCTTGGTATATTAGCCAAGATCCTAAGAAGTGGACGAGCTGGGTTGGAATGGCATCCGATTTCATGGACAGGTTCAGGTTCAATACAGAAAATGCACCAGATATCTTCTACATCCAGAATTTGAAAAAGAAACCCACTAAGACATTCCGCGAGTATGCTACTCGACGGAGATCCGAGGCTGCTAAGGTCAGGCCGGCCTTAGAGCAAGAACAGATGAACCGATTTTTCGTCCGAGCTCAAGATCCGCAGTATTATGAGAGGTTAATGTTGATAGAGGGCCAGAAATTCTCCGATATCATCAAGCTAGGAGAAAGGATTGAGGAAGGCATTAAGAGCGGTATGGTCACTAATTTTGAAGCACTGCAGGCTACCAACAAAGCCCTGCAATCTGGTGGCGCGTCCAAGAAAAAGGACGTGTGCCGTGGTGGTTGCACAGAGAACCAAGTCCCCAGTAAAATACCAAGCCTACCCGGTACCCCCTCTCACATACCAGCCTATCCCCAATTACCAAGCACCTCCGCCCTCTTACCAAATTCCATCACCCACTTACCAATCATCCCCCTCCCCCACATATCAATCTACCTCACCAAGATATTCCCAAACTGCACCCGTCTACCAAGCCTATAACGCTCACTACCAATCACCCCCCGCCCGCCAAAACTTCCCCAGGCCTGCCTAATTCGACCATGGACCTCCCAAGCAATACACCGCCATCGCCGAACCAATCGACCAACTATATGAAAGACTCAAAGCAGCCGGTTACGTCACCCCAATCCCTGCCATAACTCCAGAAAATCCTTCCCAATGGGTCAATCCAAACAAAACCTGTGCATACCATTCCGGCATGAAAGGGCATACCATTGATGAGTGCCGATCTCTGAAAGACAAAATCCAAGATCTAATTGACAACAAAATCATCGTGGCCAAGGAACCTGCTCCTAACGTTCGAAACAATCCCTTGCCCGATCATAAGGGTGGTGGTGTGCATATGATCAAAATAGAAGATGATTGGGACCCCAAAGGGTCAATCGGATTAATTGCCGAAGGTGACAAGCCCAAGAAACCAACAGTCACACTAAATCCAATCATAGTCCAGATCCAACCCTCTGGGATGCTGAAGTAAACATGTCCGTGCCTCTCAAGTTTGAAACACCATCATACAAAAAGACCGCAGAGCCAATTGAGGTGGAGTTTGGGTCTCCAAAAGTACCATTCGAAGTTGCTGTATTGCCTCCCAAAACGAGAGTGCCCATTCCTGTGGCAATGTCAGCCATAACGCCATTCCATACATAGGCCATTCCATGGGATTACACCGCCGAGGCAAGAAGGAAGGAAAAACTAGGTCCGGAGAAGCAATCGCAGCACAGGGTATGACCAGGACCGACAGAATTTATACTCCGGAGCACTTAGTTGAATCAAATAAGCAAGCCTCTGGACGGCGAAACCGGGCCCGATGATCTCTGGCGGAAAATACAGGCAAAATAATACTCAGTTGTCGACCAATTAAACAAAACACCAGCACAAATCTCCATCCAAGCTCTACTGCAGAGCTCCGAGACACACAAGAACGCTTGATGAAGATACTAAGCGAGGCGTATGTACCCAGCAATATAACTGGAGGAGAAATGGCAAACATGGTCGGGCAGGTATTGGAGAGTCATAAAATCACTTTCCACGAGGATGAGTTGCCCCCTGAAGGTTTAGGCCACAACAAAGCGTTGCACATCACTGTGCAATGTGAAGACTATTTCATCACCAGAAAATTTGATTGACGGAGGGTCCACCCTCAACATTTGTCCACTGGTCACCCTCAGAACATTAGGGAAGAGTCTGCATGAAATCAAGGATGGGGCTATCAACGTCAAAGCTTTTGATGGCTCCCAAAGGTCCACTATTGGGGAAATCAGTTTGTGTTTGCAAATGGGGCCAACTTGGTTCGATGTTGATTTTCAAGTAATAGACATCCCAGCATCCTACAACTTACTACTGGGACTACCTTGGATCCACGCCGCTGGAGCCGTAGCATCAACCCTGCACCAGGCAGTAAAGTTCGAGTGGAATCACCAAGAAGTGATTATTCATGGTGACGGGAGTAACCCCATATACAGTCGCCAAACCATCCCAGTAATTGAAGGAAGAAGGAAGCTAGGAGGAGAAACTTACTACCAGATTGAGCGAGTCAACGCCGTGGACAAAGATAAGTGGTAGGATAACAAGATAGAGAGTATACTAAACTGGAGCGGGTATAAACCGGGCAAAGGGCTCGACAAGAATCTCCATGGAATCACCAAGCCTATCAAACTGAAGAAGCATGGCACCACTTTTGGGTTAGGGTACGGTTATACTTGGGAAGAATTCAGGAACTGGTTGCCACCATGGCGCGGCCCTTACTATCCGCTGGAGCACCCTATACCCCGCCTGGAACAGACTTTCCAGCCGGCCGACATCATATATGGGTCAGAGGAAGATGAAGCATTAGCGGCAATGAAGAACCTGTTCTTGGAAGATGGCAATACGGACTGTTACGTCATTCTCGAGGAGGAAGGGGAGGAAGGCCCTTCCATACAGGCAGTGAACCGAGGAGAGCGCCTCAGCAATTGGTCCGTCAGAACCATCAGGGCCCGGAGAGCTCGGGGTAGCAAGGCTGCACAAAGCATTATGCATTATCTTTTATTTTTCGCTAGTTGATTTCCCTTCAGTATTATCTTTGAATTTTGAAAAGAGCTCCGATGTTCAAAACAATTCATTTAGCATTTATTAAAGCATTTAAGTTTTTATAAATCTCGCTCTTATTATCTCTTTTCTCTGCCATTTACTTTACTTTACACAACATTACTATTACTTATCTTGATGAACCGATGAATGTGACATGCGACGAGGTAACGCAACAAACGGATATAGACTCAGAAGAAGATGAAATACCAGAAGAGATCGTTAAAGAGGTCGAGGACTTTGAGAATAGACCTAAGTCTAACCTGGACGAGAGTGAAGTCATAACCCCCGTGGGGTAATACGAGAGAATGTCAA
>NW_017684672.1:4465-7352 GCF_001879085.1 Nicotiana attenuata | reverse complement strand
CAAGGTATTTGCTTCTTCCTTTATTTCTAATATTTTTGCCTTGTGACCCATTACTGACTCTTTAGACTTTTCCTTTGCAGGCATCGGTGCTATATCACTCGATGTTCCTCCGAATCAAGGACAAAATGGAGGCGGAGCGAGAGGGGCGCCGGGTCCTTGAAGAGAAGCTGCTAGAAAGCCGGACCGGATTGGACCTTTTGAATAAAGAGCACGCGTCCTGTGCTATCCGGCTGGAGGAAGCAAAGAAAGAGCTCGGTTGTAAGCTAAGGGGGTGCAAGCCGAGCTTAATCGGGTTAAGGCCGAGCTTGACGAGAGCAGAGCCGAACTTAATGAGAACAAAGCCGAACTGGAAGCCCGGGTGCAACAGTTGGAGTCGGAGAAGACTTCCCTTCGGGAAGAGGTTGCGGACTTGACGTTGGCCAATGAGGCTCGAGTCCTTGAAATTGAGCTATGGACCAATCGATTTCGGGAAGCTGAGGCTAAAGTTTCCCAAGCCAAGGAGACTGCCAACGATATGGTGGCCCAATATAGGGCCGATGCTGATGCGGCCAACCAGCAGTCAAGAATGTTAGCCGAATATGCGAAGTGTCAGGCCCGGCTTGAAGTTCTTACTGAACTCCAACGTCGCGGTTTCGATCTTGCATCGGACGTCGCCAAAGCCGCCGAAGCTGAGGACGCTTCGAGAAGGGCGACGTTCCCCGAAGAATTCGAGGATGGCTCCGATTGACTCCGGGAATAGGCTAGGCTTTGTTTTGTTTTTTCCCCTCTTATGTAATTGCTCCGGTAGCGAGCTTTTTTATGCAACACTGCCCTTTGCCATTTATTGCTCCTTTTTCAATCTTGTTATTACTTTGCCTTTTATCTTTTTGGAACGATGGTAGTCCTTTATATTTTTCGAAATAGTCTCCGAGTGAATGTATTCGAACTCAGGTGAACTTCGACCTTTGGGTTTTCTCAAGGCAGTCCCCGAGTGAGTTGATTCGAGCTCGGGTGAAGTCTAACTCTTAGGTTTCTTCGAAGCAGTCCCCGAGTGAGTGGGTTCGAACTCGGGCACAATTTGACCTTCAGGTTTTGTATCGATTTTACGCCTTTTTCTTAAGGTCTTACAAATTCGAGTATACTTCACCATTTAGTGAAGCCGATGATGAGGCCGGTATTACCTCTTTTGAGATTTTATGAATTTGGACCCGCCTTCTCGAGGACTTATGGTTAAAATAATGCCTTATCGAGGCCTTACGAATTTCGAACTCACCTCTGAGGTCTTACAGTTTTATGTGTCGCCTTATTAAGGTCTTATGAGCTTGGACTTGCCTTCTTGAGGTCTTATAGTTTAAGTGTTGCCTCATTGAGGTCTTATGACCCTAAAGGAGGTCTTATGTGATCGAATATGAGATCGAATATGCCTCGAGGAGGTCTTATATTCGAATGTGCCTCGAGGAGGTCTTATGAGATCGAATATGAGATCGAATATGCCTCGAGGAGGTCTTATGTTCGAATGTGCCTCGAGGAGGTCTTATGAGATCGAATATGAGATCGAATATGCCTCGAGGAGGTCTTATGTTCGAATGTGCCTCGAGGAGGTCTTATGAGATCGAACTTGAAAGCATACTGAAGAGTCGAACAAAATCTTTTAGGTTATGATGTGAATATGCATCAGATAGTCTTTGCTATTGCAGTAATAGTCAATACATCATACTGATCCGGGCGGATTAGGTCAGGCTAGTTGGGCACGGCTCGCTTTGGCCGTTTGACCCTTACATTTATTCTTATTGACCTTCGCCTTCTTCGGAGGGCGATCTAGTATACAACGATTTACCCTTGGATACCTTTGTAGTAGCACGTGTTCTTGCTGCCTCGTTAAAAACCTTGCCGAAAAACCCGAGTTGGGACAAAAACGGTCGAAGGAAAAAAGAGTGCAGCTCGTGCTTTCAGTCTCTCCGATGTCCGAACTTATCTTAGCGACCGATCATCGACCTGCACGGGTTAGGATCGGACAAGTCTCAAAAAATTTATGGAAGCGAAGAAGAAAGAAGACTTACCTTTAGCAGTAGTATTTCTTCAAGTGGCCTATATTCCAGTTATTGGGTAGTTCTTTCCCATCCATCGTTCCTAACTTGTACGAACCCTTTCCGGTTACCTTCAAAATGGTGTAAGGGCCTTCCCAGTTTGGTCCTAATTTCCCTTCGTTAGGGTCTCGAGTGTTGAGGGTGACCTTTCTTAGTACCAAGTCCCCTATATTGAAGTGTCGAAGACGAGCCCTTCGGTTATAATATCTTTCGATCTTTTGTTTCTGAGCTGCCATCCTAACTAGTGCGGCCTCTCTCCTTTCGTCTAAAAGATCCAAGCTGGTGAGCATCGCTTCTTGGTTGGTAACCTCGGTTGCATACCGGAATCTAGCGCTGGGTTCGCCCACCTCGACTGGGATCAAGGCCTCGGCTCCGTAAACCAAAGAGAAAGGAGTGGCACCGGTACTAGTCCTTTCGGTTGTCCGGTAGGCCCACAGGATTTCGGGCAGCATTTCTCTCCATTTTCCTTTTGCGTCTTGTAACCTTTTCTTTAGGTTCTGAACGATGGTCTTGTTGGTCGACTCAGCCTGCCCGTTTCCGGTGGGATGGTACGGGGTTGACAATACCCTCTTGATCTTGTTATCCTCGAAGAATCTTGATACCTTGCTCCCAACGAACTGTTTCCCATTGTCACATACTATTTCGGAAGGCATCCCGAACCGACACACGACGTGGTCCCAAAGGAAGTCGATTACTTCTTTCTCTCGAACCTTTTCGTAAGCCTGCGCTTCAACCCATTTGGAGAAATAGTCAGTAACCAAAAGAATAAATTGAGCCTTACCTGGAGCTCGAGGAAGCGGGCCCACTATGTCCATTCCCCA
>NW_017684672.1:0-1175 GCF_001879085.1 Nicotiana attenuata | reverse complement strand
GTCGATCATCAGAGTTATTTCCCCTCGTGTTGTCTCCGTAGCCATATTAAATCCATTCAATACTCTTACCTCAGAAATTATCTGCCCTGTCAGTCCCAACTGTTCGACGACCCACGACCGAATTATGTTAGCTGAGCTTCCGGGATCGATCAAGACACGCTTGACTTTAGTGTCTCGGACCATCATGGATATTACCAAAGCGTCGTTATGGGGTTGTGCTGGTCCATCGATTTCCTCGTTGCTAAAACACAGTGTTCCCTCTGGTGCATAATCCCTGATCCGCTTCTCCCTTGTGATCGATATCTTGGTACGTTTCAGTATTGGTACTTGAGGTGCGTCTTCCCCTCCAATTATCATGTTTATGGTGTGCCGGGGTTCCTTCCTATCGGCTGGTCGATCTCGATTTTCGTAATGATTTTTGGCCTGATCACTGAGAAATTCTCGAAGGTAACCTTCATCGAGCAACCGGGCAACTTCCTCCCGCAGTTGCCTGCAATCTTCGGTTCTGTGGCCATGTGTGTTGTGGTACTTACATATTAACTTGGGATCCCTCCTCGATGGATCGGGCTGTACGGGTTTGGGCCATCGGGCTTCTTTGATACGTCCGATCGCCGACACCAGGGTAGCCGAATCGACACTGAAATTATATTCAGCTAATCGGGGTGCTTCCTATCTATCGACGGCTTTCCCGAGGTTGGCCTTCGGTAACGGTCTTCTGTTCCTCTCATAGCCGCGGTCGTTCCTCGTAAATTTAGGCCTCCTATCATCCTGATACGGCCGATATCTTTCCTTGTTCGGTCTTGAATCTTTGTAGTTTTCCCTACGAGGTCGATCGAAATTCCTATGTGTGGATGGTGAATCCGAACTTGCTCCGCTGTGGTCGTCCTCTACCCTTATCTTCGATTGGTACCGGTTATGGATGTCTGCCCACGTAACTGCTGGAAACTCGATCAGACTTTGCTTTAATTGCCTGGATGCGGCTGAGCTGTTGGCGTTCAATCCTTGAGTGAAGGCTTGTACTGCCCAGTCATCCGTGACTGGGGGAAGATCCATCCTCTCCATTTGAAATCGAGACACGAATTCCCGGAGTGTCTCGTTTATGCGCTGTCGGACCTTGAATAGGTCGGATTTCCTTGTTTCTACCCTGATCGCCCCGGCGTGAGCTTTCACGAAGG
>NW_017684671.1:0-7352 GCF_001879085.1 Nicotiana attenuata | reverse complement strand
ATATAATTTGTTTTCAAATTCGACCCCAAAACGAGGTCTAAATCAAGAAAAAATCAAAAAGCCCTAACCCTACCCATTTCTCTAATTTCTACCCTTAATTACATGTTTTAGGCTTAGGAATTCCTTAGATGTTGAAGAAAATGGAAGGAAACAAGCAAGGATTACTAACCCAAGAAGTCTTTGGTGAAAGATAGCTTCAATGGACGCCTAAGGACCTTGGAGAAGAAGGAGTTCGTGAAAACTAAATGAAATCCCGTAGCTACTGTTTCTGAAAATTAAAAATATAACTGGGCGAAATTGCCCTTCGCGTTTGCGACAGGCTGGTCGCGTTCGCGAAGGGTAGGACTTAACAGATCATCGCGTTCGCGGAAGGAGGCACGCGAACGCGGAGAGTAAAAATGGTGAGGCCCTGAAATTGGTCTATGCGAACGCGGAAGGAGGCACGCGAACGCGAAGAAGAAGTCCTGTAAAGCTATGCGAACGCGAGTAGGCATTACGCAAACGCGATGAAGAAAAGAAGACTCAGCCCTCAGAGTCAAATAACCCTACGCGAACGCGAGGCCAGGGATGCGAACGCGAAGGAGGAAAAAATCAGAGCATCGCGAACGCGAGAGGAACAATGCGAACGCGTAGAAGAAACTGGGTCTGCAACAGCTGAAGCAAATCTGCAATTTTTCGAAGTTTGAAACCACTCCGAAACACCTCCGAAACACTCCCGAGCCCTTGGGGCTCCTAACCAAACACATGCACTAACTCAACAACATCCTACGAACTTAACCGTGTGATCAAATCGCCAAATAACATCAAAAACAACGAATCAAACCTTAAATCACTAGTTTTCCTCAAACTTCATTAACTTTCAACCTTTGAAATTTAAGTCCAAAACACGTCAAACGACGTCCGATTTCAACCAAACTTTACAGAAACATCTTAAATCACATATAAGACCTGTACCGGGCGCCAGAACCAAAATACGGGCCCGATACCAACACGTTCTAATCAATTTTCATTTCAATTTTCCTTAATAATTTCAGAAAAACAATTTTACTCAAAAATTTATTTATCGGGCTTGGGACCTCGGAATTCGATTCCGGGCATACACCCAGGTCCCATATTTTCCTACGGACCCTCCGGGACCGTCAAATCACGGGTCTGGTCCGTTTACCCAAAATGTTGACTGACGTCAAATTCATTCATTTTAATACCAAAATTTAGCATTTTCACACAATTTCACATTTAAGCCTTCTGGCTACGCGTCCGGACTGCGCACGCAAAAAGAGGCGACTATAAATGAGGTTTTCAAGGCCTCGGAAGCACATAATGGATAAGAAAACAGGTGATAACCCTTTGGGTCATCACATTCTCCACCTCTAAAACAACTGTTCTTCCTCGAACGGACAGAAGAAAGAAGTACTGAGTCGGGGAAAAGATGAGGGTAACGGCTCCGCATATCGGACTCGGACTCCCAGGTCGATGCCTCAGGAGGCTGACCTCTCCACTGAACACGAACAGAAGGAAAACTCTTCGACCTCAACTGACGAACCTGCCGGTCTAGAATAGCCACCGGCTCCTCCTCATAAGACAAGTCCTTGTCCAAATGGACAGTGCTGAAATCTAACACGTGGGCTGGATCGCCGTGATACCTCCGAAGCATGGACACATGAAACACTGGATGCACGGCTGATAAGCTCGGCGGCAAAGCAAGTCTATAAGCCACCTCTCCCACTCGGTCAAGAATCTCAAACGGACCAATGAACCTAGGGCTAAGCTTGCCCTTCTTCCCAAATCTCATCACGCCTTTCATAGGCGACACTCGGAGCAATACCCGCTCACCAACCATAAAAGCCACATCTCAAACCTTGCGGTCTGCATAGCTCTTTTGCCTGGACTGCGCTGAACGAAGCCTATCCTGAATAATCCCGACCTTGTCCAAGGCCTCCTGAACCAGATCCGTACCCAACAACCGAGCCTCTCCCGGCTCGAACCATCCGATCGGAGACCGACACAGCCTACCATATAAAGCCTCATAAGGAGCCATCTGGATGCTCGACTGGTAACTGTTGTTGTAGGCAAACTCCGCTAAGGGCAAGAATTGATCCCACGAACCTCCAAAGTCAATAACACAAGCTCGGAGCATATCCTCTAAGATCTGAATTAGTCCGCTCGGACTGACCGTTCGTCTGGGGATGAAATGTTGTGCTCAACTCAACCCGTATGCCCAACTCTCGCTGAACTGCTCTCCAGAAGCGCGAGGTAAACTGCGTACCCCGATCCGAAATGATAGATATGGGCACCATGAAGGCGAACAATCTCCCAAATGTAGATCTCGGCCAACCTCTCAGAAGAATAGGAGACTGCCATAGGAATGAAGTGTGCTGACTTGGTCAGCCTATCAACAATAACCCATACTGCATCGAACTTCTTCCGAGTCAGCGGAAGTCCAGTAACAACGTCCATATTAATCCGCTCTCACTTCCACTCGGGAAGCTCAATCCTCTGGAATAAACCAGCAGGCCTCTGATGCTCGTACTTAACCTGCTGGCAATTCAAACAACGAGCCACATATGCTACGATATCCTTCTTCATTCTACGCCACCAATAATGCTGCCACAAATCCTGATACATCTTCGTGATGCCCGGATGAATAGAGTACCGGGAGCTATGGGCCTCGTCCAAGATCAACTCTCGGAGTCCATCCACATTAGGCACACATACTCGACCCTGCAATCTCAAAACTCCATCATCATCTAAGGTAACATGCCTGGCACTTCCGCGCTGCACCGTGTCTCTAAGGACACATAAATGGGGATCATCATACTGCCGATCACGGATACGCTCCAATAATGAAGAACGAGCGACCGTGCAAGCTAACACACGACTAGGCTCCGAAATATCCAACCTCACGAACTGATTGGCTAAGGCCTGAATATCCAAAGCAAACGGCCTCTCACCGACCGGAATATAAGCAAGACTGCCCATACTGGTTGACTTCCTACTCAAAGCATCGGCCACCACATTGGCCTTCCCCGGATGATATAGAATGGTGATATAATAATCCTTCAACAATTCCAACCACCTCTTCTGCCTCAAATTCAATTCCTTTTGCTTGAACAAGTACTGAAGACTCTTGTGATCCGTGAACACCTCACATGCCATGCCATATAGATAATGCCTCCAAATCTTCAATGCGTGAACTATGGCTGCCAACTCCAAATCATGAACCGGATAGTTCTTCTCATGAATCTTCAACTACCTCGAAGCATAGGCAATGACCTTGACATCCTGCATCAACACTGCTTCAAGCCCAACACGGGAAGCATCACAGTAGACTGTATAAGGCCCTGAACCTGTGGGAAAAACCAACACCGGTGCCGTAGTCAGAGCTGTCTTGAGCTTCTGAAAGCTCGCCTCACACTCATCCGACCATCTGAGCTGGGCACCCTTCTGGGTCAATCTGGTCATCGGGGCTGCAATAGATGAAAACCCCTCCACGAACCATCGATAGTAGCCTGCTAATCCCAAGAAACTCCAGATCTCTGTAGCTGATGCTGGTCTAGGCCAGTTCTTGACTGCCTCTATCTTC
The DNA here is from genome assembly GCF_001879085.1 of Nicotiana attenuata. Taxonomy (NCBI): domain Eukaryota; kingdom Viridiplantae; phylum Streptophyta; class Magnoliopsida; order Solanales; family Solanaceae; genus Nicotiana; species Nicotiana attenuata. The sequence goes on along the minus strand of NW_017684671.1, from coordinate 3,769 downwards.
TTTGGGTCCACCTGAATACCCTCTACTGATACAACATGACCTAGAAATGCAACTAAACTCAACCAGAACTCACACTTGGAGAACTTGGCATATAACTGGCTATCCCTCAGAGTCTGAAGAACCACTCTAAGGTGCTGCTCGTGCTCCTCCTAGCTGCGGGAATATATCCATATATCATCAATGAAAACTATCACGAATGAGTCCAAATAAGGCCTGAACACTCGGTTCATCAAGTCCATGAAAGCTGCTGGGGCATTTGTCAACCCGAATGACATGAACAAGAACTCATAATGCCCGTACCGAGTGCGGAAAGCTGTCTTAGGGACATCTGATGCCCGAATCCTCAACTGATGGTAGCCAGATCGCAAGTCAATCTTGGAAAATAACCTGGCACCCTGAAGCTGGTCGAACAAATCACAGTGGAAAATAACCTGGCACCCTGAACCTTGTTCAATTGCCGGTAATCAATACACATTCTCATTGACCCATCCTTCTTCTTGACAAATAACATCGGCGCACCCCAAGGTGAGACACTAAGTCTAATGAAACCCTTCTCAAGCAAATTCTGCAACTGTTCCTTTAACTCTTTCAACTCTGGCGGGGCCATACGATATGGGGGAATAAAAATGGGCTGAGTGCCCGGTACCAGATCAATGCAGAAATCAATATCCCTGTCGGGTGGCATACCCAGCAGGTCTGAAGGAAAAACATCAGGGAACTCACAAACAACGAGCATAGAATCAATATAAGGAACCTCAGCACTGGAATCCCGAACATAGGCTAAATAGGCCAAAAACCCCTTCTCGACCATACGCCTAGCCTTCACATACGATATAACACTGCGGGTAGAGTGACCAGGAGTCCCTCTCCACTCTAAACGAGGCATACCTGGTAAAGCTAAGGTCACAGTCTTGGCATGACAGTCCAAGATAGCGTGTTAGGGTGATAACCAGTCCATCCCCAATATAATATCGAAGTCAACCATGTCTAAAAGCAACAAATCTACACGAGTCTCCAAACCCCCAATCGCCACAACACCAGAACGATGGACTCGATCGACCACGATAGAATTACCCACCGGCGTAGATACATAAATAGGAATACCCAATGCATCGCTAGGCATGACCAAATACGGGGCAAAATAGGATGACACATACGAATACGTAGACCCCAAATCAAACAACGCTGAAGCATCTCTATCACAAACCAGAACCGTACCTGTAATAACCGCATTTGAAGCCTCTGCCTCGGGCCTGGCCTGAAGAGCATAACATCGGGGCTGGGCCCCACCACTCTGATCTACCTCTCTGGGTCGGCCTGCTGCTGGTTGGACTCCATCTCTGGCGGTCTGAGATCCACCTCTATGACCTCTACCATACGAATCTCTGCCTCCAGACGAGGCACCACTGAATCGGCCTGACTAACGGGGGCCTCTTGTCTGCCCTATGACCACCCCCTGTGACAATACCATCTCAATCCTCCGGGCCACATTGGCCGCCTCTTGAAAGGATATCTCGCTCCCAGCCTCTCTAGCCATCTGGAGACGAATAGGCTGAATGAGTCCATCAATAAACCGTTTCACTCTCTCCCTCTCAGTGGGAAGTATAACAATAGCATGGCGGGCCAACTCAATAAACCTGGTCTCGTACTAGGTGACTGTCATGGATCCCTGATGGAGACGCTGGAACTGCCTCCGATAGGCCTCTCACTGTGTAATAGGGAGAAACTTCTCCAGGAATATATGCGTGAACTGCTCCCAGGTCAAGGCTGGCGATCCTGCTGGTCTAGATAAACAATAATCCATCCACCAAGTCTTGGCGGATCCAGACAACCGAAATGTAGCGAAATCAACCCCATTGGTCTCAGCAATACCCATGTTCCGAAGAACCTCGTGGCAGCTGTCCAAATAATCCTAAGGATCCTCGGTAGATGCACCGCTGAAGGTAGCAGTGAAGAGCTTGGTGAACCTATCCAACCTCCATAAAGCATTGGCAGACATAGCTGCTCCATTACCGGCCTGGGCTACCACACGCGGCTGAGCTGCTCCAACTGGCTGAACTGTTGGAGTCTGAATCGGGGGAGCTACCTACTCCGGAGTACGAGTAGCAGGAGTCTGGACCCCTCCTCCACCCTGAGAGACGGCTGGTGCTACAGGAAGCAAACCTGCTCGGGTAACACTCTGCATGAGACCCACCAATCGGACCAGAGCGTCCTGAAGAACTGGGGTAGCAATAAACCCCTCTAGGACCTGAGCTGGGCCCACCGGAACTGCTGGGGCTGGGGCCGGAACCTCCTCATCGAAGTCAACTTGAGGCTCCGCCACTGGTGCTGCTGCTCGGGGGTGAGCTCTGCCCCTACCTTGGCCTCTAGCACGGCCTCGGCCTCGCCCTCTGCACCTAGTGGGAGCTGCCTGGGCCTCGGACTGCTGGTCATAAGATGAGGAAGCGCGTGTTCTCGCCATCTGCGAAAGAACAGAGTAGAAATTCAAGTAGCATTTGAGGAACAAATTCGCACGACAAGAAAGAACAAATGTGAGATTTTTCCTAACTCTGTAGCCTCTGGGGATAAATACAGACGTCTCCGTACCGATCCCTCAGACTCTACTAAGTTTGTCCGTGAGTTGTGAGACCTATGTAACCTAGAGCTCTGATACCAACTTGTCATGACCCGAATTTCCCACCCTCGGGAGTCGTGATGGCGCCTACTAATGAGAGCTAGGCAAGCCAACCCTTAATTACCTTTTCCATTAACCAATTTACCTCTTTTAGCAATTATCAGTGATATCATGAAAACAGCGGAATAAGATATATAAGCGGAAGTCTTAAATTAAAGAATCTGAACAACAATGCGGAAAATCAACATAAACCTCTACCCAAGAACTGGTGTCACATACTCACGAACTACTAAGAGTACTAAATATAACCGTTTGAAGAAAATATAACTGTTTGTCTCGAAATACATGAGATAACAAACTGAAATAAAAGATAGAAGAGACGCCGGGCCTACGAACGCCTGCAAGGCTACCTCGGTGTCTCGCTGGACTGAAGGCTAACTCCCGCGCTACTACAGCTGCTGTCCAACACCTGGATCTGTGCAAAGAGCACAGAGTGTAGTATCAGCACAACCGACCCCATGTGCTGGTAAGTGCCTAGCCTAACCCCAGCGAAGTAGTGACGAGGCTAGACCGGACTACCACATAAACCTGTGCAGTTATATATACATATACAACAGAATCGAAATACTGAGACAAGTAATCAATATGGGAAGGGGGAAACATGCTAGGGGGAAATAACAATTTGAAGTAAAAGTCGTCCAGCAACGAAGGAATTAACACAACTCAGACATTAATAAAGAGACAGAAAGCAACAAGTGCACGGCATCACCCCTCGTGCTTTTACTCTCATCCTCACCAAGCAATGATATAATAAAATGTGCACGGCATCACCCTTCGTGCTTTTACTCTCTTTCCTCACATATAATCAATAGAATCGGCACGGAATGGTACATCGTGCGGCACGACATCACCCTTCGTGCTTTTACTCTCTTTCCTCACCATAAGCAAACAATGCACGGCATCACCCTTCGTGCTTTACACTCTTTCCTCACAATAAACAAACAATGCACGGCATCACCCTTCGTGCTTTAACACTCTTCCTCACCCAAACAACAATCACAAACAAGGGGCAAGGGAATATACAGAATAATAAAAGAAATCCCGGCAAGGGAACACAATTGAACAATTAAATCCCGGCAAGGGTACAACATCAAT
>NW_017684670.1:6518-7354 GCF_001879085.1 Nicotiana attenuata | reverse complement strand
ACGACAACAATTAGCATGAAGCATTTAGTTCTCCAAATAAATGCACAGAACATGATGATGTCCATTTGGGTTTAGGGCAACCCAGTGGACTTTTGGACAAGGCTATCTTAAAGGATCATTATGCGGACAACATAACTGATCCGGCTAGGTTTGACAATGATGCATGCACAATTAAACAGAGTAAGGTTTCTATGGGGTATTAGACTGGTACCCTTTAGCGGACAACTCAAGAGGGAAAGGCACGGAACCGTCGACTACACCGTTGATCGACTGGTTTTACCGCAAATATGCCTTTGCCGAATTTAGGGGGTGATAATATCGGAAGGGCGCAACCACTCATTATAAGCGTTGCTATGGTATTTTGTTTGGTACGAGTGGAATAGGATGTTGAAAAAATGCAATACAATAATTAACAAATTGTCATGTACTTTCACGTTCATAAAGTAATGATTACAATAATTGCTCGTAATTACAACAGTATTGAAGAAAAGCGGTAAAAGAAAGCATTAAAGAAAAGAAACAAAGAACCATGTCAGTTTCGTAATAGAAAAGATATAAAGACATTAAATAAAGGCAATAAAGAAGTAGTAAAGTCACAAGCAACATGAAATGGTAAAAGCCTAAAGAAATCCCCAGCAGAGTCGCCATGCTGTCGATGCCCCCTTTTTCTAAAGGCGAAATCGGGTTTACGACATTTGGGCGGACAACTCTATTCCTTTTGGGAATTTGGGTTTGAGATTTAGAAGAGTCGCCACCTAATGATTAAGTGCATTAGGACACTAAGAATTTAAAAGAAAAAAGAACCAGAGAATGGGTAAGGGCTTGAAATTATCTCA
>NW_017684670.1:0-2916 GCF_001879085.1 Nicotiana attenuata | reverse complement strand
GTACCTTGAAATGTGCAAGCACAGTTGTGAGAATGAAACCATAGGGAATGGCATGAGTTTTGGTGCCATTGATAACTCTATCAGTAGGTCCGCGAGGGTTTCCTATTCAGATGGAACAGGTTCATCTATATTTTTGCCAAGTTGAACCAACCCCTCAGCAGCTTCGCCAGACCCACTTCCCCCTGTTTTGCTCACACTCTCTTCTATTTCACTAAATTCCTCTCCCCAAACAACCATTGCACCAATTTCTTTTATTAGACCAACAGGAATGGGTGAAGAATCAACCACTCTTGTACCCTTTCCCCTCACAGCACTCCTAGCACCCTTGCTCTTTTTTCTTTTCCCCTTTTATTTTTACCACCAACTTCTCCAGATTCTGTTGTCTCAACACCTTCAATAGATCCTACCAGCACAAATCTATTCTCCAAATTTGCAGCAACTTCAGAAATTGCCTCAGGAGTAACTTTAGAATCAGAAGATACCTGTTCAGTTTCGGAAGACCTACTTTCTTCCCCCTTAGTAGCAGACTTAAATGAATCTTCAGATTTCTAGGATTCTTCTTCCCTACCAGCTTTCAATTGCTTGTTTATTTTCTTGATTTGCTCTCCTTCAACGACAATCTTACGAGCCATCATCTTTACTCTACTTTTCTTAGAGATTGGTGTTGTAGAAGGTGTGGAAGTGGTTTCCTATGGTGGTGATGAAGGATTTTCAGAGGTGTTCGACATATCTGGGCTAGGGTATGGTAGAGAAGAGAATTAGAATGTGTTTGGAAGATGAAAGAAGAATGAGAGTTTTTGACGGCTTGAGAGAGATGAAGTAAGGAATACACTAAAGCTGATCAATATACAGGGGAATAATTGATGGGGTAACTACATCTTTTCATACTCTTAGAAGTTTAATCAAACTGAAATTCAGCGTTCGAGTGTATCCCTAGAATCTAGGTACTTCCATTTGGTTGGGACTCTTTTGAACGGGACTGGTTCACTTGTAACGGATATGTCCAAAAGGAGATTGGTATTTGGTAGGACTCTCTGCTCATGATCCAAATATAGTTATTTCAAATTATGCAGAGTGTAGAAAACATACCGTGTTATCTTGATGAACCAGGTTCTTCACTGATAATTCTCTTGTGTGAGTCTAAATTTGCCAAAATAGAGAAAATATCATTAGAGATTAATGAGTCATTTTAACACATGACACAAGAGTATACTATGGAAAGTATGAGACTGAGCAAGCATTAATCTAATTATACATAATTTATAGACATTTCTAACCAATTTTTTTCTTTTATTTTTTTTTCGTTTAACCTTGAACTGGTCCTTTTAGGTGATCTTAATCATCCCTAATTCCAACCTGTTCCTCTCAAAGTGATCTCTACTTAAGGCTTTTGTGAAGATGTCAGCAATTTGCTTGTCAGTAGCACAAAATTCCACAGTGATCAAGCCTTTCTCATAGTTGTCCAAAAAAATAGTGCCTAACATCTATGTGCTTAGTTCTATTATGATGAACTAGTGTCTTTGTCATAGTAATAGCACTAGTGTTATCACAAAAAATAGGGATGCAACCACATCAATTCCAAAGTTCAATAATTGTTGTTTGATCCACAACAATTGAGCACACTATGAAGTAGCAGCAACATACTCAGCTTCAGCAGTAGATAAGGCCATTGAATTTTGCCTTTTTGGTAGCCTATGACACAAGACATGAACCAAGGAAGTGTGCCATACCTAAGGTGCTCTTCCTCCACAAGGAAACCTGCATAATCAGCGTGAGCATATCCCACTAGGTTAAAATTACTACCTTTTGGATACCAAAGGCAAAGGTCAGTGGTGCCTTTCAAGTATCTCAATACTCTCTTGACAACAGTCCAGTGGGACTTCTTTGGATTTGCTTGAAATCGAGCACAAAGACCTCTACTGAAAACAATGTCAGGTCTGTTAGCAGTAAGATACAAAGGAGAACCAATCATTCCCCTATACAACTTCTGATCAACAGATGAACCAGGTTCATCTATATCTAATTTCGTGGATGTTGCAATAGGAGTGTCAATTTCTTTGGATGTTCCTTCCTGGTATTGTTACTGAGTAATATGTTCATGGACAGGTTCCCTCGAGGTTTGAGCATCAGTTCCTCTCTAGTCAGTTCCCCCTGTCATGTTGCCATGGGTGGAAGGACCTGTTCCATCACCTGTTCCTTCTTCTGGTGCAGCTTCAGTCTGGACTGTGATTTCACCATTTGAATTTCTTAACAGCCCAATCTCTTCATCTTCATGTTCCAGCTTATCAGAAAGAATGTTAGTTTTAAATAACATATACATTTTTTCTACACACATAGTTCTTTTACTGTATATCTTATAAGCTTTACTATGTGAAGAATATCCCAAGAATACTCCCTCATCACTTCTGGGATCATACTTACCTAGGGAGTCTTTGCCATTATTGTGCGCAAAGCACTTGCATTTAAATTCCCTAAGATGGGATATATTTAGCTTTCTCCCTTTAAGTGACTCATAGGGAATCTTCTTAACAAGAGGTCTAGTCATGCAACTATTTATGATGTAGCATGCAAAAATTCAGCAAACTTAGCATTTTCAAATTCAGTTCCATGGTAGACCTAATTGATGCAAATTGATTACCTAGTTGTTTTTGAGTTTTTCTAACAAAAGAAGTAAACATGTCAAATGCTTCATCTTTAGATGTTAAAATAATATCCAAGTAAACCTAGAGTAATCATCAACAAGCACCATCACATATCTTTTACCACCTCTGCTTAATATTCTCATTGGACCACAGAGATCCATATGGACCAGTTCCATCGTTCTGGTGGTACTTACCACTTTCTTGCATTTAAAAGAGGATCTTACCTGCTTCCCCCTTGCACAAGCCTCACAAACTTTGTCTTCCTTGAACTTGA
>NW_017684669.1:5945-7354 GCF_001879085.1 Nicotiana attenuata | reverse complement strand
TAATTATTATTAGTTGTGTGTGTCACATTATTGTTTTGATTTATTAAAAGGCGAGATTCTTTCATGGGTCAATAAGCCTAGTAAATCGGACAATAATGATATACGTTGGCGAAGTAATAATTAGTTGATAGAATCCATGTCTCGATTTTTGAGATTGATGATACCCCTCTATGAAAGCTTATAAGTTTTTGTGTAAACCCTGCCGGTGAATTTTGTATCCGACACATGAAATAAGCTAAGCGAAAGTCTAAAGGAAGTAATCAATAAATTAAATTGTCAGTAATTTAATTTGATTGGTTAGTATCTGAATCTTAACATGGGGAGTTAAATAAGGTTTTATGGAAGAATTTTGAAATTGAACTAAGGAGTGCAATTACGAATTTTTAGTGGAGTAATCCGTAATTTATTATGGTAGAAATTAATTTTAAAATTTCGAAATTAATTCCATAATAGGAATCCTTGTTAATTAAATTCTGTGGTCACTACTATGCCTAAATAATAGGAAATAAAGGATACCTTTCCTTAGTGGAAGAAGAAAACCTAACATGTTTTGGAAAAGGGTTTTAACCTAAAAATGGCACCTGTACTTCACCCACTTTGTCATGCCGGTCCCCAAACTTACATATTTGCCAATTAAACACTTATACTCATTCAAAACGTGAATAATAAACGCTTATCCAATGAGGCTGCCAGTGCGTGTTTGACAATCGCCTACACGTAGGACGCCACGTCAATAAAATATATCCACGTAGGCTCCAAGTCACATCTGATGGCCAAATAGGATAAAAAATTATTTACCCCCCCAACCCACATTTCCCCTCATTTTACAATTACCCCGCTAAATTAGGGCTTAGATAGTATCAAACAACAGTGAGTCGCTCCTCTCTTCTCCGTCGTTCTTGCCGGGATTTTCATCTGTACAGTTGTTATCAAAGTTTGTGGGGTAAGTTTCTTCATTTATTCTTCATATTTTGTCTTTATTGTTCTTCATTTCCTTCTATTTATGGGGATTTTGCTCTGTTTAGGGTTTTTTAGGGGGAGGTTGGGTTAGGTCGTAATTGCTGTTTAATATCCCTTAATATATAGGGCTTTTGTTGTGTTTTGCTACATGTTAGAGTGAAAGGCCTTTTTAATGTAGTGTCATGCATGTAATGGCATATTTGGTTATTCTCTTTAGTGTTTTGGGTTTTTGTTTTCAAATCAGAATTTCATCCTAGTGTCTTGGGTTTTTGTTGGGTCTCGTTCATGTTAGCGGTCCACCACAGTATTTTCTGAATATTATAAGGCATTGTGGGGACGAAAAAGGAATCTTGGATGCTTTTTTACTTTAAAAATCTGTCTTTTTTGTTGGTTTGTTTATGGAGTTGTGTAAAGGTGCAACTTTTGATAACAAATAGTCATTGATAACA
>NW_017684669.1:0-2762 GCF_001879085.1 Nicotiana attenuata | reverse complement strand
CTTCATTATGTATGTTTTTGTTGATTGCCTATCATTGACAATATTTTGTAAACCAACTCCCTTATTTTGGATGTTTTATTAACTGCCTATAACACAGGCCATTATATTAGTACTTGTTGCTGTAATGGAGCCTTTGTCAATATATTTCATGAACAAAATTTTACATCAACACAAAATATGTAGCCTAAACCCAGGAAATAACAAAGTGCACTATCAATCCTAAACAAATAACATAATAGCTAACATTAGAACAAGTACAACCACAATTATAATAGCAGCAACTCTCAACTTCGACCTTCCTTGACTTCTTTGACAATGGCATCGATCACTCTTCTTAATAAGAGCCGCAAGAAGAGTCTTGTAGTGTTCTTCCTCAATCGCAGGATCAACCCATCTGAAAAAGCCACAACCTTCACCAATCTCATATCTTCGGCAGCCCAGGAACCTCCTTCCAGGATTGGTGAGTGTTCGTGACATTTTAAGATCTGCAGCAACTCCACAATAACACAAAGGTTGCATCCTCATTGTTGAAGGAGAAGAGGCGGCAATAGCGTATTTGTTGCAGGAGAAGCAGAAAAAAATCCACTTTCAAAACAAAAGGAGATTGCAAAAATTGATGGGCAAAGAAGATTCACATGAAATTAAAATTCTATTTTTGACAGATTTGCTAAATTTAGCTTCTACAATGTTAAACAATGGAGAATAAGGTACAAAGAAGAAGATGGATGTTAAATAGGCTAAATTATTACCGTTAGGGCTTTTTTTACTGTCTTCACGACCCTTACAGGCGTGTGAATCACGCACTGCAGCCACATATGACACATAGGATAAGCCACGTTGGATAAGCGTTTATTATTCACGTTTTGAATGAGTATAAGTGTTCAATTGGCAAATATGTAAGTTTGGGGACCGGCATGACAAAGTGGGTGAAGTACAAGTGCCGTTTAGGCTATTCTGCCTAGTTTAATTAATACTAAACTTAGTGTACGCGTGTTGCGCATCTACCATATTAATGAGATTAAACTTTTAAGAATAACATTAGTATTGTTTAAAAATATATTTGCGTTACGATATAAAAATTTAAAAAGAAAGTGTAATTTCTAAAATGATAATCGTGTTATTCATGTTTAGGGAGTGGATCTACTCTATTAATCTTTTTCTTTAGTTTGTTCCGGTGCTTGCCTCATTATACAAAAGTATCACAGGAGTAACGTTAGATTGAAAGGTACACTCGTTCAACTTTACATGAACACTTCAATATGTGCATGCATGCATATTATTAAACTTGTGTCTGACATGTTACCAACAACTAAAAGCTCTTTCTAAACATGATTTTTATTGCATTGAAAGTCCTCTATTATGTGAATTTGCAATATTTTTAAGCTTCTAATAAACTAAGAAACGTGGTTTCTTGACAAATATGGTATATATTACATAAATCAAATAAGAAAAAATTAATACGGAAAATTTAGTAAATTTTTAAGACCTAAATATTAGGAAAATAATTAAAGTCTTAAATATTAGAAAAATAATTAAAGTCTTAAATAGAAAAAATTATTAAAGCTCTAAATATTAAAAATATTTATATGACTATTTTGTTCAGTATAAAATTTATTTTTAAAGGATAAAAAAGACGAACAATATTTAGCTAAAGGTTTTTATGCCTTTAATAAACTCATTATTTACTCCCTATAGCGTAATTGTTAAAAAAAAATGGAGTAATTATAGAAATTGTGATTTTAACACTTCTATGTACCGTTTAATACATTCGTATTAAAAGTTTAATCTCATTAATATGGTAGATGCGCAACACGCGTACACTAAGTTTAGTATTAATTAAACTAGGCAGAATAGCCTAAACGGCACCTGTACTTCACCCACTTTGTCATGCCGGTCCCCAAACTTACATATTTGCCAATTAAACACTTATACTCATTCAAAACGTGAATAATAAACGCTTATCCAATGAGGCTGCCAGTGCGTGTTTGACAATCGCCTACACGTAGGACGCCACGTCAATAAAATATATCCACGTAGGCTCCAAGTCACATCTGATGGCCAAATAGGATAAAAATTATTTACCCCCCCAACCCACATTTCCCCTCATTTTACAATTACCCCGCTAAATTAGGGCTTAGATAGTATCGAACAACAGTGAGTCGCTCCTCTCTTCTCCGTCGTTCTTGCCGGGATTTTCATCTGTACAATTGTTATCAAAGTTTGTGGGGTAAGTTTCTTCATTTATTCTTCATATTTTATCTTTATTGTTCTTCATTTCCTTCTATTTATGGGGATTTTGCTCTGTTTAGGATTTTCTAGGGGGAGGTTGGGTTAGGTCGTAATTGCTGTTTAAATCCCTTAATATATAGGGCTTTTGTTGTGTTTTGCTACATGTTAGAGTGAAAGGCCTTTTTAATGTAGTGTCATGCATGTAATGGCATATTTGGTTATTCTCTTTAGTGTTTTGGATTTTTGTTTTCAAATCAGAATTTCATCCTAGTGTCTTGGGTTTTTGTTGGGTCTCGTTCATGTTAGCGGTCCACCACAGTATTTTCTGAATATTATAAGGCATTGTGGGGACGAAAAAGAAATCTTGGATGATTTTTTACTTTAAAAATCTGTCTTTTTTGTTGGTTTGTTTATGGAGTTGTGTAAAGGTGCAACTTTTGATAACAAATAGTCATTGATAACACTGTTTTTTTTGTTTCTTTGCAGGTATGAAAAGAAAATGGCTTCAACCCTAGTTAACCTACAAATCCACC
>NW_017684668.1:0-7354 GCF_001879085.1 Nicotiana attenuata | reverse complement strand
TGTATCAAACGGGAGAAGGAGGAAGTTCTGACACCAATTCTCAGATGCAAGGGCATTTTTTCACAGAAGACCAGTACAAACAACTGCTGAGCCTTTTAAACAAGCCAGATCCTGAACCAGGTGAATGTCATACCTTAATGACAGGTATAACTTCTTTTTTGTCCAAGGCATTTGACTATGATTGGATAATTGACACTGGTGCTTCACATGATGTTACACCTCATAAGGAAGTACTAGATAATATAAGAAAGATTGAAAATCAGAATAATAGTGCTGTACAAGTACCTACATGAGGAAATGCCATGTGGAACATACAGGGAATGTGAAGATGTTAGATGAATTGATACTGAAAGATGTTCTACATGTGCCTGATTTTAAATTCAATCTAATGTCAGTGTCTAAACTGACTAAGGAGCTATTATGTTGTGCTACATTTTTCTCATATTTCTGTGTGTTTCAGGGTCTCTACAGTGGGAAGGTTCTGGGGATTGGTAAAGAACACAATGGCTTATACTTGTTGAAAAAGGAGATCAGTAAGGAATTTCCAGCTATAGCAGGAAGTATTGTGCAAGTGCAGGAAGATTCAGCACTATGGCATCTCAGGCTGGGTCATCCTTCAGCTGTTGCAATGCAACATATTCCTCTGCTAAAGAATAAGATAGATGCCAGGACACAACACAACTGTGAAGTGTGTCCTTTGGACAAGCAGAATAGACTTCCATTCCAGTCTAGTAGCAATAAAACAGAACAGATTTTCCAATTAGTGCATGTAGATGTTTGGGGTCCTCACAGGATACCAACATATGATAAGAAACATTACTTTGTAACACCAGTTGATGATTTTAGCAGATATACTTGGATATGCTTGTTGCAGTCAAAGTGTGAAGTGTTTGCTGTGCTAAAGGATTTGTTTTGCTATGGTACACAACCAGTTTAATCTGAATGTAAGAAGATTAAGGTCAGACAATGGCACTGAATTCTTTAATTCTAAGTGTAATGAAATTATGAGTTCATTGGGGATAATGCATCAAAGCAGTTGTCCATACACACCCCAACAAAATGGGGTGGTAGAGAGAAAACACAAGCATATACTAGAGGTAGCCAGAGCATTGAAATTTCAGAGCTTATTGCCAAATAGATTCTAGGGTGACTGTGTTAAGACAACAGTTTACTTGATAAGCCAACTTCTGTTTTATCAGGAAGGTCACCTTATGAGATGCTCTATAAGAAGACAACAAGAATTGACCATCTTAAGGTCTTTGGATGTTTATGTTTTGCAAGCACTCTACCTAGAGGAGACAAGTTCGCACCAAGAGCAAGGAGAGCTGTTCTAATAGGCTATTCAGAGACTCAAAAGGGTTACAGACTATATGATTTGGAAAATAGAACATTTCTAGTAAGCAGAGATGTTGTGTTTAGAGAACAGGTATTCCCTTTCAAAGGAATGGCTTCAGATTTAGAAGATATATTCCCACAAGATCCTCCTGAATTAACACCTACTGATATCCCTATACAATCTTCTTCACAGCCTCATTCTACACAAACTGAAAATATACCTCCAAATATCACACACACACAGAACCACAAGAGCATTTGCATGAGGAATTGAATGAGGAGAGTATAGATCAGTTACAACCACTGAATCAGGAAGAAACAGACATAAGCATGAGTTCAGATTCCTTAGCTGCAGATATAGTTGAGGAAACTGAAGAAACTTCACCAGCAGAAGAAGCAATGAATGGTATCAATGTTAGAAAATCAGCAAGAACTTCTAGACCACCTATATGGATGAAGGACTATGTGGCACCAGGGAAATTCACAAGAAACAACTTATATCCTATTTCTCAAGGACTCTCATATGCTAACCTCACTACAGGATACCAATCATACTTAAAGGCCTTCTCAGCACACATTGAGCCTAGTTCCTTTAAGGAGGCTGCACAGGATGACAGGTGGATTGAGGCAATGCAACAGGAGATAGCTGCACTAGAAGAGAACAACACATGGGAACTGGTAGACCTGCCACCAGGAAAGCAGGCTATTGGGTCAAAATGGGTTTATAAAATAAAGCATAAAGCAAATGGAGAGATAGAAAGGTTCAAGGCCAGGTTAGTAGCAAAGGGCTACAATCAGAAAGAGGGATTGGACTACCATGAGACATTCTCTCCAGTAGCAAATATGGTAACTGTTAGAACCATCATTAGTATTGCTGCAGCCAAAGGATGGGATTTGCATCAAATGGATGTGAATAATGCTTTTTTACAAGGGGACTTATATGAAGAAGTATATATGTGACTACCACAAGGTTCCATAAGCAGGGGGAGAAGAAAGTGTGTAGGTTGCTGAAGTCACTCTATGGGCTGAAACAGGCATCAAGACAATGGAACATTAAGCTAACAGAGGCATTAGTAACACATGGCCATCTGCAGAGCAATTATGACCATTCATTATTCAGTAAAAGGCAGGGTTCAGATTTGGTCATTATACTTGTTTATGTGGATGACCTGCTGATCATTGGGAGCAGTTCCAAACTAGTTAATGATGCTAAAAGGACACTGCAGAGTCAATTCAAGGTGAAAGATTTGGGTGAGCTAAGATACTTCCTTGGTATTGAGGTGCTCAGATCAAAAAAGGGAATTCTACTGAATCAGAGAAAGTATGCACTTGAGTTGATCTCAAGTGTTGGTATGAGTGGTTCCAAACCTGTTTCAACACCTCTAGAGATGAATGAAAAACTCACCACAGTAGAATTTGATGCTCATGTGGGAAGGTTAGGAGACCCAGACTTAAAGGACATTACTGCATACCAGAGGTTGATTGGGGAGCTCTTGTATTTGACAATTACTCGACCTGACATTAGTTTTGCAGTACAAACATTGAGTCAGTTCATGCAAAATCCAAAACAGTCTCATACGGATGCAGCTTTGAGGGTTGTTAAATACATAAAGGGAGCACCAGGTTTAGGAGTTCTTCTGCAAGCAAAGCCAGTTGACACATTGACTGCCTGCTGTGATGCAGATTGGGCATCCTGTCCCAATACTAGGAGGTCAGTAACAGGTTATACTGTCAAGTTAGGGAGCTCCTTAATCTCGTGGAAATCAAAAAAGCAACAAACAGTCAGTAGAAGTTCAGCAGAAACAGAAAATAGAAGCATGACAGCAGTGACAGCAGAAGTTGCCTGGCTATCAGGGCTCCTAGAAGAATTGAAGATGACAGTTTCTAAACCAGTCCAGTTGTTTTGTGACAACAAGGCAGCCATTCAAATTGCAGAGAATCCAATTTTCCATGAACGGACTAAACACATTGAAATAGACTGTCACTTTGTAAAACAGAAGATCAAGTCTGGGCTCCTCACACCACACCATATTAGTTCAACAATGCAACTTGCAGATTTGCTCACTAAAGGATTGTCTGCAGCTCAACATCATTCCTTAGTTTCCAAGCTTGGAGTGTTGGATGTATTCCAACCTCCAGCTTAAGGGGGAGTATTGAATAATCAGTAGTATTACTAGATAGTTATGGGAATTTTAGTCTTTTTACCCTCATCACACATGTGACTCGTGTGAGAGGTCTTGTATAAAAGGCAGTTATACTGCACCGACCTCAACAGTGAAATAACAGATTTCTTTCTCCTCTTAGGTGCTCTCTTCTTCTACTAATCTTCTTCTTCTTCTCAATCACATGCAATGTCGATTTAGTGTGAATCTCTACTGAGATTTTCTCACGCATGATTTTCTTGGTTTTGTTCATCAAAGCGATTTTTACAACACAACAGATCTAGAAGCCACTTTAGACAAGCAAAACACTCATTTGCTCCTCTTGATCATTTTTACAAAGCAACAGAGAAGTCTTGTTCAATGTTAGCCGTGTGTTCAATAGGTCAGACTCTTAGAAAAGGTTTCTAAATGAAATTTTTTTGACAAAGTTAAGCGTATAATTCAGCCATATTTTCATGTATCATTAAGTAGAAGAATGACCTTATTCATAGGAGCAAGCTCTAGAATTTCTTTCACCGAGGATACCATCCCATGGAAGCTAAGTTTAGGAATATTCAACCCAAAATCAAGATAGACCTGTAAAACCAGATATTTACCATGTTAGGGAGACTAAAAAATAGTATATAATCTTCACCACCAGAACTACATGCACGTTACGTAGTAAGTTTAGATAAATAAGATCTTACTTGAGGGTACACTGAAGACAAATATGAAGCTTCCTTTAAGAAAGGGAATGATGCGTGCAAAAGCACTAATCGATTCTTAGTAAATCTCTTATCCTCAAGAAGATTGCGAAGATTCAGGGGATTGGCTGGCCTCAGATCCAAGTCCTTGTCCCCAAAACTGTAATTGGAAACAAATCCCATTTTATCATTCATTTGGCTTTTAATCTTGAATAAGAAAAATAACATGTAGTAACAAGAAAGAAAATTAGGTCAAACCATCTACTCCAAAATACTTTTTTTATTTACCCTGTGTCAATCTGCATTGGCAAGTCGTAATTTTGAGCCACCTCCAAAGCATGCATGAAGATATAATCAACGAAGCTCTTATTTGAGACTCGAACAGGCTTCCCAGCTGGAAATGCAGAAACTATCAGAATTACATCTCAATCATGATGGATTACAACCTCAAATATTGCATGGCTCACCACATAAAACGTCATTCAGGCCCTCCTCTGCCTCCTTAACATTGACTTCTGTATTAATAGCATGGCCACTACGATATGCGACAATACTTTTAAAGGCAACATCCTTTTCAGCTTTTGTATGCAACAATCAGGAAAAACTTTTGGAAACTTATTTCTTTATGCATCAAAAAGAAACATATTCTTTGTTTTATATTATTGACTCATATTCTAATGGATATGACTTCAACTCCTTAGTGAAAATCTCCATGAATGACCCCAGTGTCCACGATGTTCCCTTTGAACCCTGCAATAGAAAGGAGAAGAGAATGATATTATCAACGGAGAAGGAGATAACAAAGGAAGAATATTTTGAAGATATTTCATGCCAAAAGAATGAGCTTAATTTCACCCCAAATGCATGAAATCAATAGTTAAAAAAACCACTGTTGAATGATTCAAGTACTCCAAGTCCCCCCTTCAAAAGCATTAGATGTAAAAGAGCCTTCATTATTTGTCTTTGTAGTTTGTAAAATAATAGGACGATGAACTATGGTAGTAGCAACTCTTTTACATGGGTATGTGATGATAGGCTATAATTCATATTTTAGTCGCTTATTACACTCTAATTTACTGCACTTTAGTTGAGTTTGCGCTTTAATCGCTAGTGTTTTGCACTAACGGTGTGTTTTATGCCTTGTAGGAGTGATTTCGAGCTATATAGATGTTATGGAATGAATTCAAGTGATTTAGAGCTTTAAAGTCTGAGTAAAAGCCCAAGGAATTAAGCCGGGATCGTATTCGGGGGTCAAATTTGATAATTAAGTACGAACGAAGACTCGAGGAGGCATGTTACGCACTATCTAATAAAATAGACATAACTTTTTTCTCAGAACTCCATTTGGACTTCACAATATATGATTGGAAAGCTAACTCAAAGGGCTACAACTTTCATGTTTTACGTTTTTCTAAATTTCAAACGGAACAGGGCGTAACTGCGGTAGGACCGAGGCAGAACACTGCTGCAGATTCTGAAGGCCACTCTGGCCGCGGTCCTGGCGTAACCGCGGTAGGACCGCGGCAGGACGCATAATATTCAGGGACCAAAGTGCAAAACACGGAATTTTAAGCCCTAAACCCTATATTAAATGAGGGAAGCCGGCCAAGAAAGGAGAGAATGATTTTTGGAAGTGAAAAACATCAGAAGGAAGGGCAAGAGGCAAGGAGGATCATTGGGCATCAATCTTTAATCTTCTTCTTTGTTCTTTTACCTTTGAATATGAATTCTTTTGTGATTTTTGTTATTTTCATGAGTAGCTAACTTTTCAATTCTAAGGTTTTGGTGAAACCCGTTGGGGATGAATTGGTTGTTATAAGTAATATAGATTTGAATTAGTTTAATCTCTATTTGTTCAACTATGTTTTGATTGTGGTTAATTGAAAGGATCCTCAATTAGCCGTTCCTATTTATTATGTATCTGCTTGAGAGAGAGTGCATATTTAGGTAGTTTTTTGAAAAATATCACTCCCGTAGTATAGGCGAGAGTCATAACCGAGGGTTTAGAGGTTGGATAAGAGATAACGATACCTCGGGTGCGATCTAAGTGAACTGTAATGCGAATCTAGCTAGCGTAGCTTGAGAGAGTGCGTCTAGTAAATTATCATAATTGCTTGAGAGAGATTTATGATAGCTGGAGAGTTCATGATTGATAGAGGCAACTAAGTCAACGCTATAAGAAACATACAACCAAGGAAATCAACAACGGGGGAAACCATTACCTTAGACCTTTATTCTAATTGTTTACAATTCAAGCATAGTTAGTTTTCAGCTGTTTATTTATTTTCTTGTCTTCTTGGTGATATTAAACAGATACAGCTAAGCGTTAGTTCTCTGTGGGATTCAACTCCGGACTTTTAGACCGGATTATATTTGCAACGACCACTTATCCTTTTTAGGACTAGAGTTGGGCGTGATCAATAACCCGATAGGTCATCTAGAGTTTTAAACCCTAATTATGTGTTTCGAAACCTCAAATATCTCATTTTAGCCTTTCTTGATTTGCGTGCGCAGTCCTTGTCGTTTTCTGGTAGGCTTTTAAGTTAAAAATTGATAAAATATGAAATTTTGTCTTAAAAATCCATTTGAGTTGACTTCGGTCAAGAATTTGAGCAAACAATCCGTATTTTAACGGTCTCGGTGGGTCTGAATCGTGATTTGGGACCTGCGTGTATGCCTAAAATCGAATTCGGAGGTCGCTAGCTTGAGTTATCGCTTTTAGTCGGAAATTTGAAGTTTAAAGGTTTAATGAATTTAAAGGTTTGACCAATGTTTGACTTTGTTGATATTGGATTCCTATTTTTGTTCTGGAACCCGGTATAGGTTCATTACTATATTTATGACTTGTCCTCCAAATTTGGTAAGAAACAACGTTAGTTTGACGTGATTCGGACGTCTGGTTGTCAAAATAGAAGTTTTAAAGTTTTCTTGAAAATTTCATTTGATTTGGTGTCCGATTTGTAGTTCTAGGTGTTATTTTAGTATTTTGGTCGCGTGAGCAAGTTCGTATGAGATTTTTGGATTTGTGTGCATATTTGGTTTGGAGCCCGAGGGCTCGGGTGAGTTTCGGATAGGCTACGGGTGGTTTAAACTTAGAAAGTTTCTGGTTTCTTGAGTTTCTGCTGTATTTGGTGTCATGTGCTTCGCGATCACGAAGCCGTTCTCACAATCGTG
>NW_017684667.1:4774-7355 GCF_001879085.1 Nicotiana attenuata | reverse complement strand
ATTTAATCCAAGCTTTCCCTACACATGCCATCAATTTATGGACTTAATGAGTCATTATTGGTGGTTTTCATGGCTGCCACGTCTTGGTTTGGGGGAGATGATTTTATTAATTTTATCCACTTATTAGTTAACCGGGTAATGTTTCGTTACCCGATAATTAATCTATTACCCACATAATTTAAGAATTATCACAAATTACTTAAAATTCTATTTATTTTCAAAATACTTGATATATATACTTTATATATTATACTACCGTGGTCATATGGTACCTTGCATGGTATTAGTTTATAATTATCGGGTATTATCGCTCGACCCGTATTTTATTCCAAATTGTCCATTTTCAACGAAACTCGTTTTCTTCGACTTGCTTCCCCTTTCACCTTTACGAATTTACTTATTACTTGATTGAAATAGCATAATCCTTATAATCTCCAAATAATCTTTTTCTTGGACTGATGTCAGTTACCTTTTGACAAATTCAACGTACAAGACTACAGGGTACGACATCGTCGTAATGTAGTACCGGGGAACGTGACACCTCACTTCCAGGCTCTCATTAATTTATTTATGGAGTAGTTTCATGTACAAAAATATGGGGTGTAACATCATTCCCCCCTTTGGAACATTCATCCTCGAATGTTGACTGATGCGCTTATCGTCCTCATATCCCATAGCTCTTGCGAATACTTTAGTAGTACTTTTTCCATCTAGGCAACTGTTTTGTTAATAAGCTCAAGGGCCAGGGCATTTCCCCCTTTAGGCCTCTTTCGCACGCCATTATTTTTGATTGAATTCCTTCCATTATGCAGTTTATACGACACTGACCTTGTAAGTGTGCCTATGCGATTCTCTTCTCCTTTTTCCTCCAGCTTTTAGTCAATGCTGAAGTTCTTTGCTTGGTATTTTGTCGAACTTACGAATACTGCTACATCTTATTTTATAGACCTGGTTATCCATTCATATAACTTTACTACATCTACTAGGTCATACAATACCATAACACTTACCTCGATTTCTCGTTACTGAGGTCTGCTACCAAATCCCAGCTTATTCTCGTTGCTTATTCCATATGTATAATTTAAGTCCTTTAATGCTTCCTCATTACTGCTCATCTTTAGAATGATGGCCTAATCTCATCTCATACTTTGTGACTTTTGTCCATCCACTTTTGATCCACCACCACTGATAACTTGAAACTTCTTACGTAATACTTTTGCCACTAGGGCTTATGTTACATCAAGGAATATTCGAAGTAATTTTCCTGATCCACTTAGCCGCGATACTGTACTTCAATAACCGTATTCTATAGCATCCCAAGGTGATTCTCTTACGTGGGTATTTTAATCCTGTCCAATTCATAACATCCATTTCTTTTCTTCGTTGAATCATTACTCAATCGAAGGCCCAAATATCATCTTTTATCTATCACAATTGCACCCTCATTCAATTACCAGAGTGGCATTCTAAATGTTATTAGTCTTAGACTCCTTTGAGTTCATTCAGGCTATAGTGAGCTTTGTATAATTTAGAGAAACCATCAGCTCTTCTTGTTTTCATCGGCTTAATCCTGAGGACTTATCCATTTTCGTTACCTTCTCACTCGCCCTTTCTTATCCTTACTCTTGTCTTCTAGAACCTTGTCGCTTCACCATACAACGACTTGCGACCTACACAACTCTATTTATATTACTTGCAACCTTTGAACTTGCTTGTATCATAGACTTCCTTATATCATTCTGGGACCTCAAGCGAGACATTACATCGTCTCTAACTCTTCTTTACTCTCATAATCAGGCTTTTCAATACCTAGACCATAGGCTAGAAGGTATGCTACCGACGTTAGTACTATCATTCTTGGATATTGAATCATAGTAATTCTAGCCTTCTGTCCGAAGCATGGACTATTCACGATCTTCTACCTTTGAGTATCTTGTACATTGCTCACCTCTACCTTTCTTACTTTAAAATCTCGTAACCTATCTTCTATCTCTTTCATAATCTCCCTTCCACCTAGGTATAATTCACGTCCATAACTTGAAGCTCTATTATAATACTCGCATCTCCGGTACATACATAATCCGGTGGGAGCTTCGTACCGACTTCTTATGAGGCTGGTACTTCTTCTAACTGGCTTCCTTGTAGAGCCATTATAGATTATGGTTGTTATGTTATTTCTCTTGAACATCTGATATTAAGAGTGATTCTGTCATGTTCTCAAGAACAACTTCTATAATTTTTTTTTTTCTAGTTCCAATAATCAGACTCCTGATTTACGTATGTGATGTAATTTTTTAGTTTCCTCTTCCTTCTAATCAGGCTTAAGCTATCATCCGATCTGTGGCTCATGGCATCAGTTATTACCTTAGCCTTTCATGGGCGTTATGGAATATCCATGATACAATCTCCTAGTAATTCAATCCTTTGTCTATGCCCTGGATTCAATTCTTTCTTTTAACTTATACCAGAGTCTTCTATGGTTGTATGATTGTTAACAAATATACTGCCTGGATAATGCTCCAAAATCTTGAGTGTATCCATAACTTACTAACTCTAGATCATTGATCAAATAATTTTTTTT
>NW_017684667.1:0-785 GCF_001879085.1 Nicotiana attenuata | reverse complement strand
ACAAATTACTTAAAATTCTATTTATTTTCAAATACTTGATTATATATACTTTATATATTATACTACCGTGGTCATATGGTACCTTGCATGGTATTAGTTTATCATTATCGGGTATTATCGCTCGACCCATATTTTATTCCAAATTGTCCATTTTCAACGAAACTCGTTTTCTTCGACTTGCTTCCCCTTTCACCTTTACGAATTTACTTATTACTTGATTGAAATAGCATAATCCTTATAATCTCCAAATAATCTTTTTCTTGGACTGATATCAGTTACCTTTTGACAAATTCAACGTACAAGACTACAGGGTACAACATCGTCGTAATGTAGTACCGGGGAACGTGACACCTCACTTCCAGGCTCTCATTAATTTATTTATGGAGTACTTTCATGTACAAAAATATGGGGTGTAACAGAATTGACACTCGTACCCAATCCTTCTTGAAAGGACTCCAAAAAAGAGCAGTAAACTGGGGCCCTCTATCAGATATAATGGAAACTGGAATACCATGAAGTCTGACAGTTTCTTTCAAGTACAACTTAGCATATTGTGGTGTCGTGTCAGTCATCTTTACTGGTAAGAAATGCGCCGACTTTGTAAGTCGGTCTACAATCACCCAAATAGAGTCATGCTCCAAGCGAGTGCGAGGCAAACCCACCACAAAGTCCATATTAATCATCTCCCACTTCCAAAGTGGAATCTCAATACTCTGAGCCGACCCACCAGGTCTTTGATGCTCAGCTTTTACTTGCCGGCAATTTAAACATCTAGCCACGAAGTC
>NW_017684666.1:1522-7355 GCF_001879085.1 Nicotiana attenuata | reverse complement strand
TCTTTCTCTTCACTATTGATTCAATGTGACTTGACCTACTTGATTATTGTGCTTCGAGTGTTTACTATCTACTGAACTTTGTGCTACTATTGCATGTTGTTTCTTTTGCCAATAGGTTTGGCCTCGCATGTCTAGTGTTGTTCACTCTATTTATATGCCGAGGTTCCTTCTTTGATTGATCTTCAATCTTGGGACTGATTTCAAAACTTTTCTTTTGTGAACTCTAATTTCACTCGCCTGTTAAAGTTAATTGATTCTTGTCCATATTTTGCCTTGTTGAATCTTTTTCCAAAATAAGTATATTTCTGTACTTAGACTTGATTACTTACTCAATGGTTTTACTACTCCTTTTATGGCAATAATCATTCTGCTTACAAACTGATTTTCTTTCCTTATTTTGAGCCTGTCACTGCCCGTTAAACAAGTGATCTCTTAATTAAAGGGGATCCACTTGGTTAATTGATTCTGACTGTGATTATTTCCATATTTGTATTGAAACTTTACTTATTACCTTACTTCTCACATGTTTTCAAAAGCTATAAATACCCTGCACCCCTCTTTTTTCAAAAGACGAACACAAGGAATAAAAACACTTGAGTTCAGACACACACTCCACTAAAATCTCTCTCTTTTCTCTGTTGCTACTTGTGGTGCTGCCTTACCTAGCCGGCTGAAAGCCAGGGCTAGGCTGTTCTGCATTTGCATCTTTACTGGTATGTTCTAACTAATTTTTAGCATCAACAACAACATGTTTCTTTACTATTTCCTGCACCCTTGCTTGTTTCCTGTTTGTATTTAATCAAGTTCCATTGTTAAGCATGCTGTAATCTGCCTTTTCTATTCTGAATTAATGTTTTCTTATAAATTCTGTCACTTATTATGGCCTATGAATCCTAAACCCCCATCCCCAAGGTGTTTGGTATCTGTGGTTGGTTTGGGGAATGACAGCATTGGACATTAGTGTGCATGACCCAAACCTGATCCCCCTGGGATCATAACCTCTATGTCCCCTCTATATGTTGTGTGTTCTGATTGGTTTATAGGCATGCCAGCACCTTCTATTGCTATGCATGCCAAAATCTGATCCCTGCCTAAGGATATATACTATCTTGCAATGTATTCCCAAACCCCTGACCCCCTTTGTATGAAATTATTAACTCTGTGCTTTACTATTACTGTTTTCCCATCATCCCTTACCCCTTCCTTTCTCCCCTCAGTTTTTAAATCTCTATTCCTGCACTTCCACCATATTCTTAGACTTAAGTTCTGCCCCTCTTGTGTGAGCCTTGCCTTGGGATCCATGAGCTCCCTCTGAACTTGGACACATAAGGGCTGGCCTTTCCACACTGCACTCATTTTTATCTGGTTCTGTGAACCTGGGTGTAAGCACTGCCCGGGGTCCTTTGAGATCCTTAGGGAACTCTGACACACCCAGGTCTGAGAAAGGCTTTGAAACATGGCATTTTGAGGTGGTTTATTCCCTAACTCAGAGAGGAAGTCAAGAATCAGGCTTCCTCTGGTTGTAACTTCTTTTGTTTTATATTTTGATGTAATTCATTATTTCTGGTTTGTAATAAACACTCGGGGTTGGCTAGTGGAAAAGGGATGGGTAATTATGCATGCTCAAGGGTAGAAAACATGCTTATAGGATTTGTGTTCTGAATGATTCACTTCTTCATTTTAAAAAACATGCCTATAGGACTAGTTTTAAATCCTGCATGTTCAATTCTGCATTTAGACACCATGTCTATATGATTTATTTTAAATTTTGCATGTTTGACTCTACATCTAGATAACCTGCCTATAGGACTTGTTTAAAATTCTGCACGTTTGTTACCACTTAGACACCATGCTCTAGGATCTAAACGGCTATAAGCAGATATCATATTCATAGTGTATAGAAATCATGCCTATAGGAATTTCCAATTAAAATCCTGCCTGTTTCCACTCCTCGTTCAAATAGATATCATGTTTACAGGGGTTAAAATCAGCATTTAGATATCATGTTTATAGGGGTTAAAATCAGCATTTAGATATCATGCCTATAGGGGTTAAAATCATTCAATTAGATATCATGTCTATAGGGATTAAAATCGGCAATATTAGATATCATGTCTATAGGGATTAAAATCAGCAATAGTGGATACCATCGTCTGCAGGATCTGAAACTAGTCTAATTTAAAATTAGCTTTATTCTGAACCAGTTGTTAAGTAGCTTAATCTCCTTATTTAACGCGGTTCAGCAAGCATGCCTATAGGATCTCAATCGTTCGTTTTTTAGTTGTTACTGCTCTGCCACACTCTGAATCAGTAATAGATACTATGTTCATAAGATCTCACCCCAAACACTTAGGCAAGCCTTAGGTAATAACAACAAATAAAATGGAGCCCGCTTCTGTTAACTAGTAATTGCTACAACCAGCAGGCAGGCCTGATTCGGACTTCTTATCTGAGTTATGTAATAAATTGGTCTGCTTTAACAACTTAAAATCCCCTTGCCTTAGTATTTTAGATTCAGACCTTGATTGTTGTTTGATTCATGCTATTTGATTGCTTTGTTTGAGGAGGTATACATGCGCCTTCAGTGTTTTGTGTGCTTCCCCCTTTAATGTGCAGTCCTATGTGTTTTGTATGTCGCCTTAGCTTTTTTCACCTTTGAAACTTCAAGTCAGCCTAATATCCCTCCCCTTTAGGAATAGTAGTCCTAAGTTCCTCGAGGACTGATAGGAATGGGACGGGTAATATCATGCAATAGTGGTCGAGACCAATCCGCGCTTTAGTACCTTAACGGGGTGTGAAGGGTAGATATGGATATGATGACCGGTGCGCTAATACCACGTGTAGCCCCTCTTTTGAGGAGTGATTACCGGGTATTGCATTGATGTGATCCATATTACAAACAAACCTAGGACCTCCCCCCTCCTCTTTCCTTTTCTTTAAATATTTTTACAGAATTATAACTTATTGTCAAAAATCAGCCTTTTAATAATTGCTCTTCAAACTTTGTTTTACTTTCAAACATTTGTGTATTAAAATCCCCTCTTATTTGAGCCTTATCTGTTTACATGTTAATTGCACCAAATTCACAAAGAACTGTCTGGCCGGAAACCACACTAGTGGATCCTGAGGGGTGCCTAATACCTTCCCCTTAGGATAATTTCAAGCCCTTACCCTATCTCTGGTTATCAAACAAACTCAGAAGTGAACCTTGTAGGTGTCCTAATGTACCTTAAATCATTCGGTGGCGACTCTTCACTTCTGAACCTTGTAGGTGTCTTAATGTACCTTAAATCATTCGGTGGCGACTCTTCAAATGCAAAACCCAGTTCCCAAAAAGAACGAGTTGCCCTATACCCAAATGTCATAAACCCGATTCTCCCAATGCAAAGAGGGAAAAAAGGTGGCGCGACACAATGCCCCAGCAACGTTCATGTATTTGATGAACTGTGTGTTCCGGCCGTATCTCGACTCGTTTGTCATAGTCTTCATTGACGACATTCTGGTATACTCGCATAGTCAGGAGGAGCACGCGGAGCATTTGAGAATGGTGTTACAGAGATTGAGAGAGGAGAAGCTTTATGCAAAGTTCTCCAAATGCGAGTTCTGGCTCAGTTCAGTGGCCTTCTTGGGGCATATGGTGTCCACGAGGGTATTCAGGTGGACCCGAAGAAGATAGAGGCGGTTCAGAGTTGGCCCAGACCATCCTCAGCTACAGAGATTCACAGTTTTCTTGGTTTGGCGGGTTATTATCGCCGGTTTGTTCAGGGATTCTCGTCTATTACATCGCCCTTGACCAAGTTGACTTAGAAGGGTGTTTCATTTTAGTGGTCTGATGAGTGTGAGGAGAGCTTTCAGAAGCTCAAGACTGCCTTGACCACAACTCTAGTGTTAGTATTGCCATCAGCTTCAGGTTCTTATTTCGTGTATTGTGATGCTTCAAGAGTTGGTATTGGGTGTGTTCTGATGTAGGAGGGTAGAGTTATTGCTTATGCTTCTCGTCATTTGAAGCCTCATGGGAAGAACTACCCTGTTCATAATTTGGAGTTGGCTGTCATTGTTCACGCATTGAAGATTTGGAGGAATTATTTGTATGGTGTGTCTTGTGAGGTGTGTACCGATCATCGTAGCCTCCAGCACTTGTTCAAGTAGAAGGATCTCAAATTGAGGCAGCGGAGACGGTTGGAGTTACTTAAGGATTATGACATTACTATATTATATCACCCGGGGAAGGCCAATGTAGTGGCCGATGCTTTGAGCCGAAAGGCGGTGAGTATTGGGAGTTTGGCGTACATTCCAGTTGGGGAGAGACCTCTTGCAGTTGATGTTCAAGCTTTGGCCAATTGGTTCATGAGGTTGGATATTTTGGAGCCCAGTAGGGTATTGGCTAGTGTGATCTCTCGGTCTTCCCTATATGAGCACATCAGAGAGCGCCAGCATGATGATCCACATTTGCTTGTCCTTAAGGACAGAGTTCAGCATGATGATGCCAGAGATGTGACTATCGGTGATGATGGGGTGTTGAGGATGTAGGGCCGGATATGTATGCCCAATGTGGATGGGCTTCGGGAGTTGATTCTGGAGGAGGTCCATAGCTCGCAGTATCCTATTCATCCAGGAGCCGCGAAGATGTATTAGGATCTGAGACAACATTATTGGTGGAGAAGAATGAAGAAAGACATTGTGGGATTTGTAGCTCGGTGTCTCAATTGTCAGTAGGTGAAATATGAGCATCAGAGACCGGGTGGCCTGCTTCAGCGGATGGATATTCCAGAGTGGAAGTGGGAGCGGATCACTATGGAATTTGTAGTTGGACTCCCACGGACTTTGAAGAAGTTCGATGCTATTTGGGTGATTGTAGATCGGCTGACCAAGTCCTCGCACTTCATTCCTATTTGTACTACTTATTCCTCCGAGCGGTTAGTAGAGATATATATCCGGGAGATTGTTCAGTTGCATGGTGTCCCAGTTTCCATCATTTCAGATAGGGGCACTCAGTTTACTTCACAGTTTTGGAAGTCTGTACAGCGAGAGTTGGGTACTCAGGTTGAGCACAACTTTTCACCCTCAGACGGACGGGCAGTCCGAGCGCACTATTTAGATATTGGAGGATATGTTACGCGCTTGTGTTATTGATTTCGGAGGGTCATGGGATCAGTTCCTACCACTTGCGGAGTTTGCTTATAATAACAGCTACCAGTCGAGTATTCAGATAGCTCCATATGAGGCCTTGTATGGGAGACGGTGTAGATCTCCAGTTGGTTGGTTTGAGCCGGGCGAGGCCAGGCTATTGGGTACGGATTTGGTGCAGGATGCTTTAGACAAGGTGAAGGTAATTCAGGAGAGACTTCGTACAGAGCAGTCGAGACAGAAGAGCTATGCCGACAGGAAGGTTCGTGATGTGTCCTATATGGTTGGTGAGACGGTTCTGTTGAAGGTTTCACCCATGAAGGGTGTTATGAGGTTTGGAAAGAAGGGTAAATTAAGTCCACGATTTATTGGACCTTTTGAGGTACTTCGGAGGATTGGGGAGGTGGCTTGTGAGCTTGCTTTACCACCCAGCCTGTCTGGTGTGCACCCAGTATTCCATGTTTCTATGCTCCGGAAGTATATTGGGGACCCGTCTCATGTTCTGGATTACAGCACGGTTCAATTGGAGGGTGATTTGACTTATGATGTGGAGCCAACAGCTATTTTGGAGCGTCAGGTTCGGAAGTTGAGATCAAAAGATATAGCTTCAGTGAAAGTGCAGTGGAGAGGTCGGCCCGTGGAGGAGGCTACCTGGGAGACCGATCAGGAGATGCGGAGCAGATATCCTCACCTATTCGAGGCTTCA
>NW_017684666.1:0-1219 GCF_001879085.1 Nicotiana attenuata | reverse complement strand
GGCTTGAATTGGTGAAATGGAGTTTTTGGCGTTTTCCGGTTGATAGGTGAGATTTTGATATAGGGGTCGGAATGGAATTCCGGAAGTTGCAGTAGCTTCGTTATGTCATTTGGGATGTGTGTGCAAAATTTCAGGTCATTTGGATGTGGTTTGGTTGGGTTTTTGATCAAAAGCGGAATTCGGAAGATTTTAGAAACTTAGGCTTGAATCCGAGGTGTTTTGGTTGATTTGATGTTGTTTGAAGTGTTTTGATGATTGGAACAAGTTTGAACAAGGTATTAGGATATGTTTGTGCTTTTGGATGAGGTCCCGGGGGCCTCAGGGTGATTTCGGGTGGTCAACGGAGAAGTTGAGATGTTATTGCAGCTGCTGAAGTTGCTGCTTCTGGTGTTTTCGCACCTGCGGTTTGGGGACCGCAGGTGCGGCGCCGCACGTGCGGAAGGGGGAGCCGCAGATGCAGATTTGAGAGGAAGAGTCAGGAACCGCAGATGCGGTAGTTGGACTGCGGAGAGTGCACCACAGATGCGGAATTGGCCCGTTAAGTGATTTTCGCAGAAGCGGAGCATAGACCGCAAATGCGGTACCGCAGATGCGGTGAAATGGCCGCAGATGCGGAAATGTCTGGTCAGATTAAAATATTTCCTCCTTCGCGATTTTTCAGAGGGTTTCTCACTTTTAACATAAAATTTCGAAGCTTTGAGCGATTTTGAAGAGAGGAAATCATTACTCTTCGTTGAGGTAAGGATTTTGGACCCTAAAACTCGATTATTTGTGATTAAGGAATAAAATATTAGTGTTAAATTCATGAAAATCAGTAGAAAAATGTGGAGTTAGGGCTTGAGATTAAGAGACCTTCTAGGTATGATTTGAGGGGTCAAACGAACTCCGATTTTTGAGTTCTTTATATGTACGGAATCGTGAGATGATGAAGAACATTTTAGTATAAAGTTTGTTCAGTTCCGGGACGTGGGCCCAGGGGTCGGGTTTTGACCGATTTCGGGTTTTGTGCTTAAATTCGATATTTTTCAATTGGAATTTATTCGTTTAGCATAATTTAATGATAAAAATCTGAACTTGGTAGATTTGGAGCACTCGGAAGTCGTTTCGAAGGGCAAAGGCATTGCAAGCTAGGTTTCGGGCCGGATTGAGGTGAGTAATGATTTTAAATGCTGTCCTGAGGGTATGAAACCCCGGAATTTCACAACGTACGGCTATGTTG
>NW_017684665.1:4352-7357 GCF_001879085.1 Nicotiana attenuata | reverse complement strand
AAGCTTATCACATAGCTTTAGTGATAGGTTTGATGACGCAAGTTGACCAATCAAATTGGAGGAAAAAGATATGTGCTTATCACAAGTTCCCTCCCCTTCAACTATTGATAGGTGTTTCCGTAAGGCCAAAAGGAAGAAAAGAGAAAAATACATAGAGAAGCTCTCCTCTCCAGTGGTGAATCGCAAGTCTTCCGCATAGCAAGAAATCGTCGTCTCCAAGAGGTGAGCCGTAAGTTTCTATCCTCCATGTTTGTGATTAAATCCTAGCTCTGTATTCGTGGTCAAATCCCAAAAACAAGTGGTCCATCAATTCAAGAAAAAATGAAGCTCTTGAATTGACGGTCGCGAGGAGAAGAATCTGAGGATTACATCTTTTAACTTAAGATTGTTCAAAGATTGTAACCCGCGTAAATTATTGAAATACAATTACTTTTATTTGTCGCTATATTTCTTGTCTTGATTATTTTTTTCAGGAACAAAATTTTAGTTGTTACAAATTTTGTCACGCCTAGTGGGACTATCTTTACCTCTCGTATCTTCTATCCAACAATCAAAATCCAAGAACACTAAGATGGCTCCTAAGAAGGTCAACTCAAAGTTCGCTTCCACAAAGGCTGTCAAATCCAAATTTTTGCTGCTATGGAAAACATCCTAGATGTCGCTAAGGGAAGAATGGGATCAAATAAAATTAACCAACACAAATTGTTGGGACAGCGAACATCTCAAGCGCAGTCTAAATCTTCTATTGTCTTCGGTTCATCATCTTCAAAAGGCTTCAGATCCTCCGCAAGCACGGTCGTGGAAGGAAATTACATCGCCAAAAGGATCAAGATTCTTGCCCAACTTAGCTTGCCTACACCCAAGAAATCCCTTGTGCAAATTAATGATGATACCTTGATTACTGGGTCTACTCCGCATAACATGTCCAAATATCATGTTCACGAGAATCCATGTTATTCTCCATCGTCTACTATGGTGATGCATGCAATGATGACCAATGCTTCGTCCGTAGAGGACCAACTTGCAAACTTGACAGAAGCAATCGAAGGTTTAACCAAATGTATGCAAGGTCAAGAAACTCGAATTGACAAGTTGATAGATAGGGTGGACGTCCTAATGGAAGGAGATTCTAGTCATGCACCTGGAAAGCGTCCAGAAGCACATGAGAGAATTGATTTTCCCGCAATACAAGTGGCACCTGCTAAGGAAATTCCAGTCTCTTCCGAAGGGATGATCTCAATTGATCAACTGAAGGAGTTCATCATGGGGACTCTCAAGGATAAGTACGAGGTGGCTGCCAATTCCTCTCTCACATATGCAAAACCATACACTGCAAGGATTGATAGCTTGAAGATGTATGCTGGTTATCAACCCCCAAAATTTAGGCAGTTTGACGTAAAAGGAAATACGAAGCAACATGTGGCACACTTCGTCGAAACATGCAACAATGTTGGAACCTTTGGTGATTACCTCGTCAAATAGTTTGTTTGTTCTCTTAAAGGGAATGCTTTTGACTGGTACACAGATCTTGAGTCTAGTTCCATTGATAGCTGGGAGCAATTGGAGTAAGATTTTCTCAATCGCTTCTATAGCACAAGACGTACCGTAAGTATGGTAGAACTTACAAGCACGTGCCAAAAAAATGGAGAGCTAGTAATTGACTTCATTAATCGATGGAGGCATGCAAGTCTCAACTGTAAAGATAGGATTAGTGAAGCCTCCGGAATCGAGATGTGCATTCAATTTATGCATTAGGGTCTTGTCTACATCTTGCAAGGCATAAAGCCTAAGACTTTCAAAGAACTTGCTACTCGCGCTCATGATATGGAGTTAAGGATGGCTGTAGTTGGGAGTGAAGGGCCTCCGATCCAGGAACCTCGCATAGGCAGAGACAAGCAAGAAGTCAAGAAAGTGTGAAATTTTTTACCCACAACTAAAGCAAAGAATCCATGAATGTCAATGCTTCGCGTGTGAAGTTCACTACTAAGGTAAGCAAGAAGCAGAGTGTGAAGACGACTTCTCTGGAAGATAAGGCAAACCGAAAACTGACCCTGAAGGAAATGCAAGAGAAAGAGAACCCATTCCTTGACTCTGATGTTTCTGCAATCTTTGACGAACTCCTTGTGCTAAAACTTTTTGAGCTACCAGATATGAAACAACCTAATGAAGCAGGGAGAACCAATGAACCAAATTATTGCAAACACCATCGATTGGTCGGCCACTTGAGAAGTACTTTGTCTTCAAGGATAAAGTTATGGAGCAATCCCGCGAAGGAAAGATCACATTTGAAGATGAGAAGGCAAACACAAACCAAGTATGTATCACTTTTGGCTCACTCGATCCATGTGTTACTTGCAATGTTGCTGAGGGACATGAAGGAAGAGACATACGGAATGTCACTCTGCCAAGAATGATCAAGTTTGGGGACTTTGAACCTGTCGATGTATATGAATTACCATCTCATCCAACGTCAAATGATGTGGTGCTAGTAGATGAAAGATCCACAAATGGAGATGAAGACCAGGTAGATCAACTTGATGTGGTGCTACCCCAATTAAACCCAATTCCCCCGGCCCAATCCCAATTAAACCCCGACCCAATCTCAAATTGAACCGGCCCAAACCCAAACCCCTACCTACCCTCTTTAATCCAGGTCGTTGATCATTCAGATCAACGGCCACCGTCGCCCCTTACCTTAATTAATCCCAAACGACCCAAAACCCTACCATTTGATACAATCTGCCGCCTTAGAATCCCCTTCCTCTCAAACCCTCTCTGCAACACCACCTAAACCCTAGCCGCCGCCACCCTAATCCACCATTATACCTACCAAATCCATGGCCTTCTGGGGTCATTTGAGATCTATACCAGCCTTCCATGGCTCCTGGGTGTTTGGTTCTATGGTTTCATGACCAGACCTCGAAGGAGTCTGGTCCACTCCTTGCTCGACTGTTGTTCATGGCCTTTCTCCGGCCATCCACGACCTTTCTCCGGCCATTCATGGC
>NW_017684665.1:0-1930 GCF_001879085.1 Nicotiana attenuata | reverse complement strand
AGATCCTCCGCAAGCACGGTCGTGGAAGGAAATTACATCGCCAAAAGGATCAAGATTCTTGCCCAACTTAGCTTGTCTACACCCAAGAAATCCCTTGTGCAAATTAATGATGATACCTTGATTACTGGGTCTACTCCGCATAACATGTCCAAATATCATGTTCACGAGAATCCATGTTATTCTCCATCGTCTACTATGGTGATGCATGCAATGATGACCAATGCTTCGTCCGTAGAGGACCAACTTGCAAACTTGACAGAAGCAATCGAAGGTTTAACCAAATGTATGCAAGGTCAAGAAACTCGAATTGACAAGTTGATAGATAGGGTGGACGTCCTAATGGAAGGAGATTCTAGTCATGCACCTGGAAAGCGTCCAGAAGCACATGAGAGAATTGATTTTCCCGCAATACAAGTGGCACCTGCTAAGGAAATTCCAGTCTCTTCCGAAGGGATGATCTCAATTGATCAACTGAAGGAGTTCATCATAGGGACTCTCAAGGATAAGTACGAGGTGGCTGCCAATTCCTCTCTCACATATGCAAAACCATACACTGCAAGGATTGACAACTTGAAGATGTATGCTGGTTATCAACCCCCAAAATTTAGGCAGTTTGACGTAAAAGGAAATCCGAAGCAACATGTGGCACACTTCGTCGAAACATGCAACAATGTTGGAACCTTTGGTGATTACCTCGTCAAATAGTTTGTTTGTTCTCTTAAAGGGAATGCTTTTGACTGGTACACAGATCTTGAGTCTAGTTCCATTGATAGCTGGGAGCAATTGGAGTAAGATTTTCTCAATCGCTTCTATAGCACAAGACGTACCGTAAGTATGGTAGAACTTACAAACACGTGCCAACAAAATGGAGAGCTAGTAATTGACTTCATTAATCGATGGAGGCATGCAAGTCTCAACTGTAAAGATAGGATTAGTGAAGCCTCCGGAATCGAGATGTGCATTCAATTTATGCATTAGGGTCTTGTCTACATCTTGCAAGGCATAAAGCCTAAGACTTTCAAAGAACTTGCTACTCGCGCTCATGATATGGAGTTAAGGATGGCTGTAGTTGGGAGTGAAGGGCCTCCGATCCAGGAACCTCGCATAGGCAGAGACAAGCAAGAAGTCAAGAAAGTGTGAAATTTTTTACCCACAACTAAAGCAAAGAATCCATGAATGTCAATGCTTCGCCTGTGAAGTTCACTACTAAGGTAAGCAAGAAGCAGAGTGTGAAGACAACTTCTCTGGAAGATAAGGCAAACCGAAAACTGCCCCTGAAGGAAATGCAAGAGAAAGAGAACCCATTCCTTGATTCTGATGTTTCTGCAATCTTTGACGAACTCCTTGTGCTAAAACTTTTTGAGCTACCAGATATGAAACAACCTAATGAAGCAGGGAGAACCAATGAACCAAATTATTGCAAACACCATCGATTGGTCGGCCACTTGAGAAGTACTTTGTCTTCAAGGATAAAGTTATGGAGCAATCCCGCGAAGGAAAGATCACATTTGAAGATGAGAAGGCAAACACAAACCAAGTATGTATCACTTTTGGCTCACTCGATCCATGTGTTACTTGCAATGTTGCTGAGGGACATGAAGGAAGAGACATACGGAATGTCACTCTGCCAAGAATGATCAAGTTTGGGGACTTTGAACCTGTCGATGTATATGAATTACCATCTCATCCAACGTCAAATGATGTGGTGCTAGTAGATGAAAGATCCACAAATGGAGATGAAGACCAGGTAGATCAACTTGATGTGGTGCTACCCCAATTAAACCCAACTTCCCCCGGCCCAACTCCCAACTTAAACCCCGACCCAATCTCAAATTGAACCGGCCCAAACCCAAACCCCT
This sequence comes from Nicotiana attenuata, assembly GCF_001879085.1. NCBI lineage: Eukaryota > Viridiplantae > Streptophyta > Magnoliopsida > Solanales > Solanaceae > Nicotiana > Nicotiana attenuata. The sequence continues at coordinate 71 of NW_017684665.1, read as the reverse complement.
ACCTACCCTCTTTAACTCCACGGTCGTTGATCATTCAGATCAACGGCCACCGTCGCCCCTTACCTTAATTA
>NW_017684664.1:6479-7358 GCF_001879085.1 Nicotiana attenuata | reverse complement strand
TGGGCATTTTATTCGACTCGGACCAGGCGGGACCCTGTGAAGCCGGTCCTGCCACCTTTTCTTTGTGATAGTTACGGAATCAGAGTTAAACCGAAAGGTATTCAAAGAAAAAGTATGCAAAAGACAAGCATATGAGTTTAAAGAGAAGCGTTCCTTTCGGGGGAAAAGAAGGACTCATCTGTGGTGCATGCTGGCTTCAAATGAACATGACATGCTTCTTGGACTGGACGCCCGACCCACACAAACTTTCCAGCTTCCATTGTTCCGTATTTCAAAACCAGGGAACCTTGCCAGGACTCTTTCAGTGATGAGATGTCTTCTTTTCGGCCGACAGCGCCCTTTGCGGGTTTTCGCCAAATCGAACTCTCTCATTTCTCTTCTCACCGTCGCCCGATAGTGCTCTTTGCGAGTTTTCACTAAGCGGACTCTCTCATTTTCAGTTTCTCTACTTACCATCGTCTTATGGTGCCCGAAGGTTTTCACCGATAAGACTCTCTCATTTTATTTCTCTCAATTTGAATTGTATCAGATTCCAACAATGACGTTTGCCACTTCCATGCCTTTGTCAATTGATCGGAAGGACTTGGACAAGGTTTTGGGGTAAAAAGGATTTTGGGCGGAACTACGAACTTTGAAACCATTTCGGCGGATTCATGGCCGAACCATTATATCATCTGCCCCTAGTTTCATCTTTTGGGAAATTGAGTATTTTGTTTGGTGTGACTGAACCTCAGCGAGAGGCTGCCTACGTCTCTTCGGAATCAGTCAACGTGTCAGGCAAACTGTTTGTTTTGTTGTTTTTGTTTTTGTTTTCGTTTTTTTTGTTTTGTTGTTTTCTTTTCTTTTTCTTTTCCTTTTCATTCATTATTTTTCTTTTTC
>NW_017684664.1:0-4110 GCF_001879085.1 Nicotiana attenuata | reverse complement strand
TCAACACAATTTTCCCTTGCTCTATTAAGTTCTCCACCGCTTGTTTCAGAGTCCAACAGTCATTTGTATGATGGCCCTCTGCCCCTGAATGGTATGCACACCTGACACCAGCTCTGTAGGCAGGCGAGGCCGGGTTTTGTCTGTTCCGAGGAACCGGCTGCAGTAGACCCATTTGGACAAGTTTCGGGAATAGACTGGAGTAAGATTCACCAATTGGGGTAAAGTTTGGTCTCCTGGGTGGTTCCCGAGGACGGAAGTTATTTTGTGGAGGATGGGGGTTATAGTGGTTTTGCTGAGGAGGCTGATTTCTTTGAAATGGAGCTTGGTTTCTATTGGCATGTGGCTGCGGCCGAGCGAAGGGTTGAGCATTCATGACCGTATACGGTTGAGGAGCGTAGGCTATGTCATGGTGAGGGTAGTAATGTTGAGGGGTTCTTTCTGGGAACATGGGTCTAGGAGCACGGTGTCTTCTTGTACCCGATACCGCCATAGATGTTTCTTCTTTCTTATTACCTTTGGCCATTCCTCCAGACCCGCCTTGGATGGCTTGGGAGGTTGCTCTTATGGCTGACAGGCTCAAGATTCTACCCGTTTTTAGCCCATTCTCTACCATCTCTCCGATTTTTATTGCCTCTGCGAAAGGCTTGCCCATGGCTGACATCATATTCTGAAAGTAGTCTGCTTCCTGGGCTTGAAGGAAAACAGTGACCATCTCTACCTCATCCATCGGAGGCTTCACTCTTGACGCCTGTTCACGCCACTTAATTGCATATTCGCGAAAACTTTCTGAGGGCTTTTTCTTTAGATTCGCCAAGGAGTTCCTGTCTGGCGCGATGTCTATGTTGTACTGAAATTGTCGAACAAAGTCTCGGGCCAGATCATCCCAAATATGCCAACGCGAGACATCTTGGTCCATATACCACTCTGAAGCGATGCCAATTAAGCTTTCCCCGAAATATGCCATCAACAATTCTTATTTGCCACCGGCTCCCCGTAACTGATTGCAATACTTCTTCAGGTGAGCAATGGGGTCACCGTGTCCGTCATACTTCTCAAATTTTGGTGTTTTGAACCCTGACGGCAAATGTACATGCGGGAACATACATAGGTCTGTATAGGAGACACTCTTTTGCCCACTCAAGCCTTGCATATTTTTTAAGCTCTGCTCGAGGCTTCTCATTCTTTTTTGCCATCTCATCCTGCTCTGGGGCTTTGGGGGTTTTGTCCTGCCCCAGTGTAAGCTCGTATGGTGGCTGCTGAGAGTAGGTATATTGAGTATAATGAGGAGGGTCAGCCTGAAAGATGGGATTTTGGAATGTGAAAACTGAGGGATCGAAAGCATGCTTGGGTAGTGATGGTTGTGTGGTTGCGGAGCAGGGTAGAGCCGTGAAGATGTTGGGAGCAGGTCCAGACGGGAACACCTGGGGGCGAACCTCAGAAGGTGTTCCGAAGAAATGAGCAGTTATGGTAGGTTGCCCCAAAGGAGTGTTTGGGTGGCTGATGGGGACAATAGTAGCACCTCCAGATCTAAGGAATAACTCCGGGAATCCGGGAATGGTGCTTGGAGGTTCCTTTCCATTGTTCCAAGAATCCCACATTTCCATTAATCGCAGGCACAAGATCCAATTTTCTTCAGCTGTAAAAGACTCAGAGGCCGGGACCCCCGAGATGGGGCTGTCTTCGGGTATGGGGATTGCAGGCAGAGTCATTTCAGACGACATCTCTGTATTTCCTTTGGATCTGGTGAAATAGCGATGTGAGGCCAGCTTACCACAAACCAACCACTGTTTCTAAAAAGCTCAGCTGGAAATGGACAGCAAGAACGGTTAGTTTTGAAACAAATACCAGATAGGTAACCGCACATTGGAGTGTGATGCACCTATACAGTTAAATGAATATCTACATGTTTGCTTCGGTTGCATGCGTCATCCCGGCTTTTCTCTTGTTTCTTTTCTTTTCTTTCTCTTTTTGTTTTCTTTTCCTCATCTCTCTTTGTTTTCATTTTCTACTTTTCTTTTCTTTGACCATGGTTTTTCTCTCAACGCCTTATTTTCTTCTGTTTCTTTTTTCTCTCTTGTTTTTCATCATTTATTTCCCTCACGTTTCTCTTTTTCTCTTTTTCTTAGGATTACGGTCGAATCTTATGTAGATTGCCTACGTATCATGGCCCCGCATGAATCAGACCAAGCGTAGTTCTTGCAAATAAATGCAAAAATAAATGCAAGAAATAAAGAAACAATTTTTGGGAATTTTCAAATTTTCATTAACAACTGCGATTATAAAGCTACTAGACTATTTGTTTTTCTTTTCTTGGAAAAGGAAAGTACAAAAACCAGACTCAAAAGCAAAAATACAGACTCGATTAACTAAGAATACATCAAAGCTTCAAATCCTAGGGCCCGCGGGGCATCACTCGGCATCGCCGCGGGCCTGCGTGCAAGACCCTTTTGCAACTAATCTAGATCATTCATGACCTGGCGAACAAATATCATCACGGAGGCAAAGAACGTGGTACGACCCATCCGCTCACCGGCCTGACACTTCATGACAATATAGTTTGCAATGCTTCTGATTCTTTCTCTGATTTGGCCCTTTTCTTGGAGTAGTCGACTTATCTGTTGGGTACGAGCCTCTAGCACCTGAACATCCTGGAAGTGAAGGTCTTGTAACAATTTTATTTCCTTTTCCATCTCAGCGATTAACCCATAGCATTGTTCCCTCTCGGCCTGAAATTCTCTGTTCCGTCGAGCTGCCTTTTCTTCAAGAGTATTCATTTTTCTTTTCATGTTAGCAATGGTTCCCTCGTAGTTTCTCTTCATTTGTTGTACAAACTGAGCTCTTTCCTCAGTCTTCTTTGCCCATTGTGCTCGAAGTCTTGCTATGTTCCCCTCGGATTTCTCCAATTCTTCCTGACAGTCCAAGACTTGCTTCTTTAACCCTTTTATCAATCTCTCATCGGATAGACTTCTTTCTTGATTCTTGGCATCTATTTTCATTTGTTGAATTTGGGCCTTGAGAGCTTCATTCTCCTGGGCCAATTTCTTTTTATCACCTTCATCGGCTGCGGCTTGCAAGCTGTTTTCAAACCGAAACTCCTGAACCTGTTTTTCCAATGCTCCTATTCGGGCCCTGTACTCCTTTTCTTTGGCTAACCAGTCCCATTGCACCTGGGCCTCGTTAGTGAATTGTTGTACATGTGGACTTTTGGCGGGTCTCTCAGGAATTTGAAATCTTTTACCAAACCGGACCAAGTATTTGGGATCTACCTCGCCTCTGGCTCGGTCCTGTACTATAGTCTTAGGCTCAAGGTACCTGCACTCATTCCATATCTTTCGGATTCTGCCTTCAGGGAATACAACCTTCGGGCCTAACTCGATGACTTGCTCACTCAGGTCTTCATCATTGTGCACTGTCTGGAATCTTCCAAATTGTCGCAAAACTCGGTAAGGAGCATAAGGCTGTATGCTTCGAATACCCATCAAAAGAATGTAAGAGACCTCTGCTGATGTGTATACAACTTCAGTAGCAGGAAGCCATCCATAAGCCCATTCAACTTTATCTGCGGTCAGGGATCTTAAGCATGACGACCAGGCCTCAGTACCCTCAGGGAACTCAATACCTGTCACCCGGGTCCCGAATTCTGCAATACAACTCAATCCGGTTAAACCATAGTTCATATAGCCTGTGCGGTGACAGAGGTGTTCCTGTATCCACAACTGTAAGAGCAAATTGCAACCTTGAAAGAATTTCACACCTTCCCGACATTTGGTCAAAGCTCGGTACATTTCTGCTACAATCAGGGGAACCACTGTGCTAGTAGGTTTTTTCATGGCAACATCTAGCATCCCTACAAGGCCGAGGTCTATATGACCATCTTTTCTCGGACAAATCACCACTCCCAAAAAGCCTACCATGAAGGCTAATCCCCGTCGGGCTTCCCATTTGTCTTTATTTCCAGCATGTGTCAATCCGGTGTTGGGTTCCTCGAAACCTTTGGGGTTACCATACCGGTGATATAAGAAATGCAATGTACAACACCCTTCCGCCAGATACGGGTCTTGAATATCCCTGCTGATATTCAACAAATCCAAGAACCTATAAAGGGTTACC
>NW_017684663.1:0-7358 GCF_001879085.1 Nicotiana attenuata | reverse complement strand
ATATATATATATATATATATATATATATATCATACGCAATCATGCCGAGGTCGACGGCGCGCTCCAACAGAATTTAAAATATGCACTGCCGAGGGTTGAACGGTACAAATCATAGATGCATCTATTCTCACCGAGGTGATCGCGCCGATCCCTAAATATCAGGAAAACATCATGAATCCACACGAAGGTTCATGTATATACAAAGAAGCTCTTACAAGGGCTTAACAAGTTCATACGTTCACTTCATATTTCCTTTATGTCTATAGCATATCATGAATGATCATAGTGGCAATTTAAATAAGAGATACTCCCAAATTAGTCGTGATGTGGGTCCTAAACTACCCGAACAATTAATATCATAGTAGCTATGCACGAACTCTCGTCATCTAGTGCGTACGTAGCCCCACATTTAGCAACAATTATTCAGTTATTACACATATGGGGACAATTCCCTCTTACAAGGTTAGAAAGGAGACTCACCTCGCTCCAAAGCGCACTTCCAATATCAAAAACAAGTCCAAGCCCTCAAGTCGGAGCCAAACGATTATAAACTAGTTAAAGGAAGTAAAAACTAGTCAATATAAGTTTACAAGATCGAATTCTAGCTATTTAAGCCATTTCCCAACCCTTTTCACGAGTTTCCTAAATTCCGACCCCGGGCCCACGTGCCCGGATTCCGAGATTTTTCGAAGGAAGTTGTTCTCTACAACCTAAGGATCAATAATATATCATTTCTAGTTCATTACATAGCAAATTACATGATTAAATCTTAGTTTTATTAAAACCCTAGGTCTAGCTCTAACCCTTGATTTTTACTTAGTTTTTTAGTGTTTAATCTACCTAATGTACATGTATTTAAACTAAGGATGAATGGGAATTACTTACCTTACAATGTTATGTTGAAACCCTCTCTTTGGAAGCACCCAAATCGCCCAAGTGTGGAGTTGTGAATGAAATAACTGGCTTTGAGTTCGAATTAAAAGAACTCTCTGCCCCAGCAATTTCCGCTTCTTCGGTGCCATGATCACTCCTGCGGAAGCTGCTTCTGCGGTTCTGGGCCGCTTCTGCGGTTTTGGCCCAATTTGGCTAGACCGCTTCTGCGGTCGAATTTCCACTTAAGCGGAACCGCTTCTGCGGTTTCATGACCACTTCTGTGGTTTTCCCTGTGCCTTCCCTTGGCCGCTTCTGCGAAGGCCTGACTGCATCTGCGGTCCTGCTTCTGCGGTCCTAGAATCGCAGATGCGGTTATGACAGAAGTAGTAGTTAAGCCCTTCCTTCCATTTTAACTTCACTCGAGCCTCGATCGTTTGACGCTCGGGGCTCCCGAGCCCCGCCCAAAATATACCGACAAGTCTTAAATCACGAGGCGGACCTACTCGAACCCTCGGATCACTCAAAATAATGCCAAATCTAGGAATCATGTCCTAAAACCAAATGGATAAAACATGTGACGACCCAAAGGGTCATCACCTGTTTTCCCTCTTTTCTGCGCTTCCGAGGCCTTGAAAACCTCACTTCTAGTCGCCTCGATTTGTGTGCGTTGCCCGGGCGCGTAGCCGGAAAGCTTAAATATGAATTTTGTGTGAAAAATGATGAATTTTGATATTAATATGATTAATATTGACTTCGGTCAACATTTTGGGTAAACGGTCCCGGAGGGTCCATAGGAAAATATGGGACTTGGGCGTATGCCCGGGATCAAATTCCGAGGTCCCAAGCCCGAGAAATGAATTTTTGTTTGAAATTGTTTTTTGGAATTAATTAAGGAAAATGGAAAAGAAATTTGATCAGAAGACGATCGTATCGGGCTCGTATTTTGGTTCCGACGCCCGGTACAAGTCTCATATATGAGTTAAGCACTTTCTGTAAAGTTTGGTTGAAAATGGGCGTCATTTGACGTGTTTCGGACTTAAAAATGGAAAATTTGTGTTTTATGAAAGTTGGAAGAAATCATGTGATTTGAGGCTTGATTCTATGTATATGATGTTATTTTGGCGATTTGATCATACAAGTAAGCCCGTAGGATGTTGTCGTGTGTATGTTTGGCGTGGAGCCCCGAGGGCTCGGGTGAGTTTTGGATAGGCCACGAGTTGCATTTTTAGACTTTGGAAAAAATATTGCAGGTCAGGTCTGGTATTTTTGCATTTGCGAAGGATTTCTCGCAAAAGGGGATTTCTGCTTGGGTCGCAAATGTGACGATTTTGTCCGCAAAAGCGAAGGTCGACCAGTCGCAAATGTGACGTTCATGACCGCAAATGCGAAGTCTGCCTTGATGCACAATGTTTGCAAATGCGAACCTATCTTCACAATTCCCAACATAGCAGGGTCGGGGTTCGCAATTGCGAACCTCAATTCGCAATTGCCATACCTGCAACCTGCATTTTTCATACTTAGGCGAATTTTCACCTCATTTATTCATTCTTTCAACTCAAACACTCCATAGGCGATATTCCAAGAAAACTTTCTTCCCCAAATTATTTGTAAGTCAATTTTTACTTAATCCCTTCAATCATTTACATCATTTATCATGTTTTCATCTTAAAATCAAGGATTTTCATGGGTGAAAATGGGGATTTTGGGTAGAACTTAGGTTTTCTTAAAATTGGGGATTTGGACCTCAATTTGAGGTCCGATTTCAAAACAAATCATAGATATGAACTCGTGGGGGAATACCGGGCTTTTGTTCGATCCTGTGATGACCCGACCCGTCGCCTCACCCGTTACCGCCCCGTTTCCCCCATTTCATGCTTCTTCGTGTTTCATTATCGGCGTTTGGTGTGTTAGAGTTGAATTGGATTGGTTTTGGTAGGAAACGAGACACTTAGTCTCTTTACGAAAGGTTTGGTTTGGAAAAGTCAACCAGATGTTGACTTAGGAGTTAGAAGGCTCGGATGTGATTTCCGGTGATTCGGTTAGCTTCTGGAAGTGATTTGTGACTTAGGAGTGTGATCGGATGTGATTTTGGAGGTCCGGTGTAGAATTAGGCTTGAATCGGCGAAGTTAGCATTTTGGCAATTTCTGGTTGATAGGTGAGATTTTGATTCGAGGGTCGGAATGGAATTCCGAGAGTTGCAGTAGCTTCATTAGGTGATTTGGGACGTGTGTGCAAAATTTCAGACGATTCGGAGGTGGTTTGGTTGGGTTTTTGATCGAATGCGAGTTTCGGAAGAATTTGAAGAACTTAGGCTTGGATTCGATGTAATTTTTTGGTTTTAGTGTTAGTCGTGGTGTTTTGATGATTGGAGCAAGTTTGAATAAGGTATTGGATCATGTTTGTGTTTTTTGTTGAGGTCCCGGGGGCCTCGGGGTGAGTTCGGATGGTTAAACGGAGAGTTTTGAAATTTTTGCATGGTAAAGGGCTGCTGGTATCTGGTATTTTCGCACCTCCGGTTATGGGACCGCAGGTGCGGCCTCGCAGAATTGCTGGTGAAGCCGCAGAAGCGAAAACTTGGGAAGTTGCCTATTTCCGCAAAAGCAGTTGGCGGACCGCATCTGCATAGCCGTAGATGCGGGAAAATGGCTGCAGAAGCGGTCCTGACCCTATTTTGAATTTCCGCAGAAGCGGAAGAGAAGTCGCATAAGCGGTCTCCGCATAAGCGGTCATGGGACCGCACAAGCGAAGATGCTGAACAGATTTATGATTAATTCCTCCGCGAGCTTGGGATATTTTCCACCATTGTTGAACATCTTGAGAGCTTTTTGGGAGCAATTGAAAAGGGTTTCGACTGGAGTTTATTGGAGGTAAGATTTTTGAGTTAAAAACATGATTATTATGTGAAATTAACCTAGAAATTCATGGAATTAAGCCTAAAAATTGATGAACTAGGGCTTGGGATTTTGAGATTTAAATTTGGGATTTGAGGGAGCATTTGAGCTCGGATTTTGGTAAATTTGATATGTATACACTCGTGGCAAGACGAGGAATCCATTGATGTGAATTTTCTGATTTTTCATGAAGTGTGCTCGGGGCTCGAGTTTTGCTAGTTTCGAGATTTTTTGCTATTTTTCGATTGTTTTCGATTGGGTATTGTTCCCTTAGCATATTGTGATGTATTCGCTCTGATTTTGGTTAGATTCGACACGTGTGGAGGCCGCTTTGAGGAGCAAAGGCGTCGCGAGCTAGAGATTTCGCCAGTTCGAGGTGAGTAATGATTGTAAATGATATTCTGAGGGTTTGAAATCCCGGACTTGCACATCATAGTGCTATATTGAGGTGACTTGCACGCCGGATAGCGAGCGTGGGGTAGAGCACCATTGGCGATTGTGACTCGGTACATCCCGATTGATGAATTTACTGTGTAGTTGACTGAAATTACTTGTTATCATCATAATTTGGGTTGATTGCTATATTTGGGCTTCGTGCCAATTATTTGAACCCTTCGGGGATTGTTGTTGATAACTCCTCACTAATTTAATTATGTATTTGAACTCAGTCATGTATTTTTCCACTATTTTAAAAACTCAGCCAAGTTATTATCCCTTAAATACTCGAAATGATATTTCCATAAATTATTTTGGGCTGAGCATCATACTTTATTGTTGCCCGAGTGGCTTACGTGATTTTGTTGACTGAGTAAGGACGAGGGCTTGTATTGTGAGGATACTTATGGATCGGGTTGCACGCCGCAGTGGTACTATATTGATATTGAGGCCGAGAGCCTGACTGATGCCACGAGATGGCTTGATATTGCGCTTGGGCTGTAGGAGCCCCTCCAGAGTCTGTACATACCCCCAGTGAGCGTCGTCGACGTTAAATGGATCGGGCTGCATCCTGCAACGATATATGGATCGGGCAGCACACCGCAGTGGCACCGGTACTATTTGGTGTGTTTACCTTATTGCATTTGTTTGCCATTATATGCTGTTTGTGCTTCTTCTTTTAATATTCACCTGTTGTTCTGGTATTATCTGATAATCGAGTGTGGTGCCCGAGAGGCGGACTTCTATGCTTTTATGCACTATGCATTTTTTTTTGCATTCAATTGCATAACTGTTGAAAAAGTCATTTTTAAAAGAGGTTTTACAATGAGCTAAGATATTTCTAAAGGTTTTATAGCTTCACCGCTTTCTCTCAAAGGGCTTTTCACTGCTCCTATATAGCATGATGGTTTGCTTACGTGATTTCTTACTCCTCATTTGTTATTTACCGTTATTACTCACTGAGTTGGAGTACTCACTTTACTCCATGCACCTCGTGTGCAGATGCAGGTATTTTGTTCACCCGGTAACGGGTTTTGGCTGATCAGAGGCAGAGCTATAGGAGTAGCAAGGTGGCCTGCGTTCGCAGCACCATTTTTCTCTCTTTTGATTCATTATTCCGGCTTTGTATATTTTAGGTCTTGTAGCTGTATTTATACTCTGATAGATGCTCGTGACTTGTGACACCTCGGTTTGGGCTGTGTTGGGTTGTAAATCTCATTAATTAATATCATTAAGTCGTATTTTTTTGTTGTTCATTTGTGTTTAACTACTTTGAAAGATACGAGTTGGGTTAGTTGGCTGGCCTTGTCTTTCGGAGAGGCGCCACCACGACCAGTGCAGGGTTTTGGGTCGTGAAAAGTTGGTATCAGAGCCTAGGTTACTAGGTCTCACGAGTCATGAGCAGGTTTAGTAGAGTCTCGCGGATCGGTACAGAGACGTCTGTATTTATCCTCGAGAGGCTGCAGAACCTTTAGGAAAACTTCACCTTCTTGAATTATTATCGTGCGTCCTTGATTCAGCTTGAAAAGAAACTTTTGAAATTCCTTCCACGCGTTCGTATGCGCGCATGAGCGCTCAGTATCAGATGTGCCTTGATGGCTTGTGATTCCCCGATCAAGGGGCGACACGTGATCTCTGTGAGTTTGATGTTGGGCCAGTCTGGAGGACTTGAGGCTGGATCATTGCCTATGGCTGAGCACCGAGGTGCTGATTGTGTAAGCAAGTGTTTTGAAATTATATGTTCGGTATTATCCCTATTAGACGGAATGGCGGTTGGATATCCATGTGATGAGTATGTTGGTACTGCGAGATGTATCTATATGACTTTGTAGTCACAAAGAAGTCTGCTGGATGATAGAAGAACTATTAGGTGTTTGAATTCCATTGCGATTCGAGGTATAGCCTGAGTTATGGGCGCGTGAAGAATCTTTTCATGTCTCCTAGTTGGGAGTGAAGTAAATTTCATGTTGCGGTATGAGTCCAGACTTAGGCATATCAAGTGACTGCGTAATGCTTGTGGCGGTGGAAGATATACAGAAAAGGTAGTTGGAGGCAAAGCAGGTGGGTCATCTCCTGCGGAGTGTTCTAAGGTTGTGTGATCCTTATGTTATCTATTAGAAGGTCTCATTTACAAGTGAAGAACATGTGTTGACATCTAAATTGGATCGCCTAGAGAGTGGGCTTAACTGTTGTGTGAGTGAATGCGAGATTTGCAGAAGAGTTAAAAATTCTAGATGATTTGTGTTTCCACAAGCTTATGAAGGGTTGAGTTTAATCTCACTATGGTATTAAAGCAGCAATGGAGTATGTGCGTTCTGAGTTGTTGGGAGTGTTTTGATCTATGGCTTCGAGCCAAGTTGGGGAGTTTGCTATTGATTAGCTAATTGTATGGTCATGTGCTATGTTGGTTCCGGTTCGAGGCATGCTGGCGAATCTGTTCTGGTTGCGGAAATGGAGCCGAGGATGGAACAAGTGAAGCAAAATTTTGACAAAGGTTACATGGTGCTTCGTATATGTGTGAGAATCACAGGATGTCTTTAGCTGTTGTTGGTAAAGAATGCTCGGTGCATGGAGCAGGAAGATGGTTGTTTGTATTGGGATGCGGTCATATCCTACAGTGTCAGAGTGCTAATGAGGCACGGGTGGTTATGTTCGTTTGATCAGGTAAAATTGCAGTTTGAATAAGAAGTAAATGACTCTCGAGAATGGATTTAATGTGTTTAAGCTTCTACATGTAACGATCAGGTGTCTTAAGGTTGTGTATGTGGTTAGAGACTGTGTTTTCATTTGAAAATTTCAAGACTTGTGGTATTTTTATGTTAATTATGGGATCCTATGTATCAGTATCTGGAAAGTAAAGGTAATGAATTTAGATTCGCAGGAAGTTCTTCAGAGTAAAGTATTCTGGAATGTGGTGTTTCTGGGAACATTTGAGAGAGTACTCTGTGGCCTATGGGTCTTAGACAGTGTGGTCTTATGATTGGGTCTCGTGTGGTAAGCCCGGGGTGAGGCATTGTGGTGCTACAACAAGAGGGAATATCAAGTTGATGATGAATCAGAAGGGAAATTAGATAGATGGAATAGCTTGATAGTAGACCGAATCGGTATGGTAAGGATATGATTAATTCCTTGTATGTGTTCGAAGTAATGAGCCCTTG
>NW_017684662.1:5094-7359 GCF_001879085.1 Nicotiana attenuata | reverse complement strand
CTAGGGTTTGGCTTATTCGAGGTGTTTGGGTGATATTCGAAGGAAATCAATGGCGGAATAGGCATGAGGAGGACAAGGCGGAGCTTTGGTGTTATTTTGGGGGCAGTTGGAGCTTCGCCGCCGCCGTGGGCGATTTCCGGCGGCGGTTCGCGACGGAAGACGGTGGGGGTTAGGGATTTTGGCGTGGGGTAATGAGCGATGACGGATTGGGGGTAGGGAGGGGGGGCTCCGACCGTTTTATATCATATGACCATCAGTTCCGAGCCGTTGGATCTAGTATCCTCGACGGAGTCTTTTTATTTTTTCTTAGAGTCTTTGCATGACGGCAAACTTAATATATTAGAAGTACTGATTTGTTTATGTTTGGTGCCAATGGTTTAACTGTTATTTCTTTCCTCTTAACAGAGCTTCTGCTCGACTGTAATACAGTAGATATTACAGTTTCTCTAGATATCACTCGTTTAAGCTGTATAAGCACTGGAAAAGTGGAAATGATACTCTCAAATGTAGCAAGGTTGAAAAGCAGTTGACATGCTTCCATGGAAATTATCCTCCATAGTCAAACATTAACCACCAAAAGATAATGCATGGTCTAGTTTCCAGCAAGTTTAAATGAAAGAAAGTATACAACAACTAGGTCTATAATGGAATATTCTGCATGCCCTTGCCATTCTTGGATCTGTCTGTCCTTCAACTTCTTCCCAAAAGCAACCATATTTCACTGTACAACCAAAATGAAAAGGACATTAGAGAAATGATAAAAAATAAGCAAGACTCCTACCCTAGGGTAGAGAGGCTGTTTCCAATAGACCCTCGGCATCCTTCCCTCCAAGAACTCCCCACCTTGCTTGCCATGACCTTAACACAACTTGGAATTTGGGTTGGGTTGGGTGGGGGTTTCTATCTTTGTGTGATGACATTCTTTTAAGTGAGTCTGAATTTAGACTATTGGTTACACACTATTGACAATTGGTATAATAACTGTTGGGATAAGCTTGTAAATATACCAGCAACTAATGTGTTTGCTTTGTGTGATGACATTCTTTTAAGCTTTGCTGCTTTTGCTAACCAATATTGTGTTTGCTTTTCAGAATCTGAAAAATATTTGAATAGTCATGAATCAAGAAGGGTGCTCAAGCAAAAATAAGAATATATCCAACCGCATTCCAGCTTGATCACTTGCATCTTTGCGAAATTAAAGTGTTTCGTCGTTGACAACAAAAAGAACCTTCCAAGCTACAAGGTCAAATGCAAATGAAGAACGACAATCAGAAGGTGGATTAGCTTCATCTTTGTGAAACCAAAAGTAATGCTATATGGTGGGCCGGGCCCGGGCCTAAATGGGCTAAACGGGCCGGGCTAAACGGGCCCGGGCTTAGCGGTCCCGGGCTCTGGCGGTCCCGGGCTTCGTGGGCTCAACGGGTAGGACCAGCCCGTGACGGGCCTAAGCCCATATGGTCCTGGGCTAAATGGGCCGGGCTCGTGGGCTTAGCGGGCCTAACGGGCTTTTTTTATTTCCGGGCTTTTTTTTTAATTTTTTTTTATTTAAGGCAATTTCTTGTAAACCATATGTGTATGTATATATATAAATTGCTCTTATGCATTGCTTTATAAATATATGTAGTATATATAATATAGAAATCTAATTATAAAAGTGTTTGACGAAAATGTAAAATAACAAATCAATAGTAAAACTAAATTGGCATGCATAATAAATTAATAACAAAGTACAACATGAAGCATAAATACGTCTAATAATTTTAAAATAACATAAATTGTTGAAAAATCTTAAAGACGAATTTGCGGATAAATACCCTCAACACAATACTTTATATGCCTCCTTAAAATGCCTGTGGTGCACCCTGAACGAAAATTTAAGACTCTTCCACAGTTCTTGCACTTTAATATTTGGCCTTCTTCATTTTCTTCAAGCACTTCATAGTATTGCGACACAAATAAGCGCACTCTTTCAGAACGAGGCATGATTTAACTTGAAAATTGAGATTGAGACTTGAAGTCTTGAAAATTGGAGATTGAGAGATTGAGAGAAATTTAGATTGAGAAATGAGTATTGAGTATTGAAATGAAGAAGAGGGAGGGGGGGGTACTTATAGTGTTAGAGAAGGTTAGTTTTGTAAATTTAAAAAAAAAACGGCTATTTGTGAAATTAATATGACCGTTGGTGGTCATTGGGGGTGGGGCCCTCATTTTGAAAAATCTTGTTTTGTAGTATATATAGTACTACTTCTTCATGTATATATAATA
>NW_017684662.1:0-2794 GCF_001879085.1 Nicotiana attenuata | reverse complement strand
TATATAGTATATAGTATAGTATACTATATATTGTATGTAGGTATATATATTCCCTTATCTAATTTGTTGTAGTATATATTGTATGTTAATGTATATTACATTCCCTATATATGTGACGTGAATTAATTATTCTATAAGCAATAATGCGTTTTTGCATTATCCACTCCTTATCTATCCAATGACTTGTAACAGTTAGATAATCACAGTCATTATTACTTCTACCAATATCAGTAGTAATAGCAATCCGATTAGTTATATGAGTAAATAAATACCGCAAATATTGTTCATATTCATGTTTATATTTATAAATATCGCTCTTTACGGTTGCGCGAGGCCAACCTTTATAAGTAGGATTAAAAACTTTTCTAATATAATGCACAAAGCTAGGGTTAGAAGGAAAAGTATATGGTAAGCACATAACGGTAACCATCTTTGCTAATTCTTCACGATCTTTATTAGGATCGTAATATAAAATACCACCGGTCACAGTGTTAATTCCTGGTTGAACTAGATTTGAACCTGTACTAGGGTTAACCGCAGTATCTACACTTGTCCCCTCTTGCTGCGCTTTCATTTGTAAATATTTAACTTTTTCTCTAGGGTGTGTTTGTATGTGCCTAGCCAAACTACCCCTACCGCTACGGTCTCCAGTATATTTATGCGCCAGCAATTTCCCACAAGTTTTACACTTAGCCTTATTTTGTTCTCTTACTTGAGTAAAAAAATTCCAAACTATTGATGTTTCTAGGCGTTTAGAAGGTTGTCTATTAAAAGTAGGGGTTTCTACAGGTGGGTCGGGCGGGGCATCAGTTGGGTTATTAACAGGACTAGTAGGTGAATCATCTAAATCCGGTTGGGTTTCATCTACATCCTCATTTTCCTCATCATTTTCTAAGATAGTTTGATTAGTATAAAGAGCATTCATAACTTCTTCATTTAATTGTTCACCTGGTGCAACATTATGGCAAAATTCACTATCGGAAAATTGAAAACAAGGGTTATCACTATCAAGAATAATAGGAGCAGCAGGACGGGTAACAGGTCTGGGTCGGGGAGCCGGGGGAAGGGTAGTAGGTTGGAGACTACTTTCACCAATTTTAGCTTTTCCCTTACCACCAAACATTTTTTTCAAAGAAAATGCCATACTAATTACAATTATGCAAACTAAACACACAAAAGTATATTCTTAAAACTTAAGAGTTGGAACGAGTTTACCGAATTGCTGAACAACTTCTTGAAAATTGAAAATCGTTGAAGACTTGAAGACTTGAATACTTCAATTCACCAACTTCACAATTTTTCACGAAATTGCAATAATAAAATAAGCAATTATAGAAGAGAAATTAGATATAGATTGAGAGAAATTGAGAGAGATTGAGATAGATTGAATAATTGGTGAGTAAAAATGAAAGAATGAGGGGGTATTTATAGTTGAGAATTGGGAAAAAGTATAATTATATAAAGTTTAGGGTTAAAATAAAGTTTGGGGGCCAAATGGCTATTTTGTAAAGTTCCAAACGGTTGAAAATTAAAGGCCAACGGCTAGATTTTAAAATCTGACCGTTGGTCTTTTTAAAAAATTTTTTTTTTTTTCTAAAAAAGAGCCGTTGGAGCCCGTTAGGACCGTTAGGCCTGGTTGAACCAGCCCAGGACCGCCTGCCGTCCCGGGCTTAGCGGTCCCGGTCTCGTGGGCTTGACGCAAGGAACCGGCCCGCCCCGGGCTTTCTACACCACCAGGGACCGTCCCACCAGGACCGGCCCGCCGGGACCGTTTAGCCCGTTAAGACCGCGGGCCCGGTCCGGTCCCGGTCCCAGCCCGGCCCACAATACACCATTAACCAAAAGGTTTCGTCGTTGACAACAAAAACAGTCTTGAAAGCTATAAGGTCAAATGCAAATGAAGAACGACAATCCGAAGGTGGATCTCAATTGCAAGAACAGGTGCAGCAAGTGCCACAGAATTGCACCTTTTCAGCAACACAAAGAGTACATGAACAAGTGCAACAAGCGAATATGAATTCCATCACTCCTGCATCACAGGGAGTACATGAACAATCTGATGATTCTACCAATCACGAAGCAATTGAAGAATTTGAGGAACAAGGCATATATATATATATATATATATATAATAGTGATTAATGATTATCTTTGCGTTGTACTATTGCAGGCCCCTCCTCGCCAAAAAGAAAAAGAGGCCGTACTCAAATGCCAAGTGTTCATGGTAGAAAGGAGTGTAAAGTAATCACTCTAAATGAGATGCTTCCTCTGCACAACAAGCTGTTGTTCAACTAAACAGTCGACCATCTGCTGGTAGTAAGAATCAAGGTCAGTACGTACCAAATGTTATACATCTTCTTCTATTTCTTCTTCTCCTCCCTCCTTGCTTGGGATTTTGCTTTGGTTCAAGGCAGAGTGGATATGGTAATATCCTACAAAAAGAGATGAACTCAAATGTGAAGCAAGCAAGGGCGCGGATTGCTCAAAATCTTATTGTAGTCACAAGCTCCGCTGATCCTGTTTTGACCCTATGCCGCGTGAAGAAGTAAACACCTACAACTTGCGAGCATCAAGATTCAGATCGAAGTCCACAGCAAAATCAGCTAAGACTCAAGATCAAGTTTCAAAAGAATTATAGATAGGAATCTTGTAACTCATAGTTGATAGGCATAGCTAGCTTAGCTTTGATTTTCCTTTGGTGTAATAAGGAGGTCAGCAAGCAGTAGCAGTAGCAACAGCAGTGAAATCACAGCTCCTGGTAGTCCCAGCTACCAAAATTAAAAGAACCTACACT
>NW_017684661.1:0-7359 GCF_001879085.1 Nicotiana attenuata | reverse complement strand
AATGTAAGCAGGGATAGAGAATAACAACCTGTAACATCTGGTACCTCTGAGGGCTACTGACATGAAATGCGTGATACATATGTATATATACATAAACTTTTAAAACATACGCCTCTGTGGGCATCATCATCATCATATCGTACCCGGCCATAATAGGCTCGGTAAAAACGTACCCGGCCATCATAAGGCTCGGTAGAATCGTACCCGGCCACGTGGAGCTCGGTAAAACCCAACTGATCAGTGGTTGCACAATAGGTACCATATCCGGCCGTCTATAGCACGACTCGGTAGAGTAAAATAGATTCATATATATAATGCATGCTCGACTCATGAACTCACGTTCTAAACCTTTCGGAGTGACGTAAGGTCGGTATCCTGTGTACACGTTATTAGAACAAACTCTTCACCATGAACCTTATAAGAATCAGGAAGTACCAATAACATTAATAACATAAGAATAAGATAAGCAACATCAACATCAATCGTTCCATAAGAGGGGAAACAATGTAAGTACTGCTAGCTTCTAAGAGTAGAGTATCTTTGGAAGCTCGTTGATTACATTATGTACAATCGGAGTCGTGCAAAAGAAGGAAAGGGATAGCCTCACATACCTTGTATATACTACCCCAATCTCAAGCGATGCAATTTTCACAACTCCTTAGTCTACAATAAGAGAAACGATACTATAGTTACCATTCAAGCGTCATAACGATTATGTATCGACCACAACCTATTTTACGATGAAACGGACAGCACCTCCCCGATATATATGACTTCACACAATTCCAAACAATCACCAAACAGCCTAAACAACATCAATAATAATCACATTGAGCCTCCCAAAACAGTCCACGCACAACCTAATCACTTCATACATACGACGACCACCGTAGTCGTGTCAAACGACCCGGAAATGTTACGAAGAACTACCAGCCCACAACCCTACATCTATATGGTGTTTCTCCACACCCTTCCTCCTCCAAAACTCCACAAAACAGTAGTAAAACACGCAGCCCAACAGCAACACAAAACAGTCCACAAAACAGTCCGCTACAAGTGAATAACTCGAACTCACGGCTTCCGATCACCGTCCCGTGAGTTCTTACATGTATAGAACGGATTACCATGAATTCACAGCAGAATAAATGTATGAAAGATATCAGTAAACTCACCTTACTTGTTGGATAACTCAGGCCTTATCTTGGTTCTTCAAACTCTAGGGTTTACCCCCAATTTGAACTTGAAAGAGAGGGAAAATCAATTAGGGTTTGTGGATAATTTTTGGGGGGAAGTTTGCAGGGGTTTAGGTCTGGTTGTTTGTGAAATATAATGAGGGATATATTGCAGGATATAAGCCTTTTAATGGGCTCTTTGTCTGACCCGAAATTGCCTCTTTTTGGGCTATCATTTAACCAAGTAGCTGACTCACCTACTTGTCACCTAGCAGCTTGTGCAGTCTCGCAAAAATGTCTATATCTCTCTACTCCAATGTCTTATTGATAAAAGGTTTAATGCGTTGGAATCTAGAATCATAGATCTTCAATTTGGTGGGTAGATCACCCCGTAATTCCAAGTATATTGGGAGAAAAGCTTAATAACATTTGACCTAAAGTTTAAGTAAAACTATGAACCTAAGTTGCAACAACTCTTGTCGACTTTTGTTTCATAACTCGTTTGACTTCAAGACTATGATACGGATATTTTATGATTAATATACCTTAAAATACGACCTCTTGAGAGTATTAAGAACACCTAGGTTTACCCAAAAATTCGGCTGACAACATCCTTGATTCGTTTAACTTCTAATACTTGTTAACCACCCTTATACACCTTTGTATCATTTAAGACCAATAGGATTAACCTCTTATCATATTAAAGATAATCTCTTCATGGATTTACGTCGATGACCTTATGGCATGAACTAACGTATGCGAATATGGGTTGTAACAGTTAGGAATCTGAAAGTGTTATTTGAAGGGAAGTACCTCAACGAATACCTTGGCTTCAATGAGGAGGACGAGACCTTATACATGGCAAAGATGGCAATGGGTGAAGAGGTTCGTCCATGGTTGGCACAATCCCTGGAAATCCAAGGTACCACCCCGGACTGGTTGACTGCTGGAGTCAAAATTCTGAGAAGGAGTCTGAACTTTGAGGCACGGGGGTGGGAGACTTTTGTTTGCAGCCGGTTGGACCCTACCACTCATGACAACTCCCTACCTCTCCACCGAGCTGTGTTGGTTGCTTCTATTATGGCAGGGTACCCCATAAACGTGGGGAATGTGATGTCCAGAATTATTTCTATAGTGGGTGTGGAGCATGACCGGAACTATCCTTTCCCCAGCACCCTCACTATGTACTTCCGGGACTTGAAAGTGGACAAGAAGCCCTTCGATGTCAAAGTCAAAGCGAAGGCCCCTTTCTCGTGGTACAACATGCAGGGGGATGATAACCCCAAGAGCAAGCACTACAAGGGTACAACTATGACTACAATTGGCCAGTCTGAAGAGCCAGTTGTGGTAGTGGATCCTGCTGAGCCGACCTCTACTTCCATAGATGTCCCCCCGGTCCTTCCACATCCACAGCCACTCCTGCCGGTCCATCCACATCAGCAGGCCTGGAGGTTCCATCTTCCCGGGCCCATCCTATTACTGCTCACCGACTGAGCCAGGTGCTTTATAGCATAAACAACTGGATGCAGATTGCCTCATCCAAGTTGTCCTCACTCACCACTGTGGTAGAGGCTCAGTCGGCACCTCCAGCTACGCAGGTTCCACAGTCGATTGAGGATGCGCTCAAGGAGATACTTGACAACCAGAAGAAGATCCTCGACACTCAGGCAACGCTTTCCAAGGCAGTTGATTCACATAGCAAGGCTCTCAAGGAGCTTGCTCGGGAGTACAAGAAGCTGAGGAAGACACAGGCCTCCAAAGAGTCCGTGAAGGAGTTGAGAGCAGATGTAGACAGACTGAAGGCAGATAACCTGCCTTTAGATTTATTGCTCCAGGACCCAGCCCCAGCAGTTCATCCGGAGCCGGAGCAGTCTCAGAGGCCTCCTAAGAGGAGGAGGATGATTCCTAGAGCTGATGATGCTATCATCCAGTTGGCGGACCCAGCGGAGGCTTCCTCCAGTCAGCCACAGGATGTACCAGTTCCAGAGCCTGTCTAGGTCCAGGCCCAGGTCCTAGTAGCAGAGCAGCAGGCCACAGGGGACCAGTCTGAGGTTCCCGAGCACACAGAGGACCCAGGGACCACACATGACACTATGCAAACAGACGGGCCTTAGGGAGTCTTCTATATCCTTTCCCTCCTATCTTTTGATGCTTTATTTAGACTAGTTAGCATTGGGGACAATGCCAGCTTTCACTTGAGGGGGTAGGCCCTACTAGTGATTTGGATGATTGTATATATATTTGATACATTTTTATGCTTTCTTTATCTTTTTATCTTTGGTCTGTATATATTTTTAACATTTCGCTACATTTCTCGCACGTTTATTTTACTTTGGGTTTGTATATAAAGTTGTGTCACATTGTAGATGTTCATCCCATCTATTGTATATTCGACAAATCCTCTCTTGTATATATTCATTCTACTTTCCGCAAATTTTGCGTTTTTAGCTTCTTAATTGTGATTCGTAGCTTCTTGTTTTGAAATTTGCAATAAGCCTTTGGTTTTCTTAATGCCACGGTTCTTTCCAAAGGTGGAGTGTTGTGTGAACCGGGTGGCTCTTCCCAATGATGGATGGCGTGACAACCTTCTTAAGGGTTTGAGTCCTTTTTTTTTGTTTTTAGTAGTCAATAATTAAGGGTACCTCGAGCAAAGCTTCACTTGAGCCTAGCACATTTGACTTTGATCTTATGGTCAAAGACAATTTGTTGTGTTTAGGATGGTAAAAGTCGTGTCCTTGAGACTCTTGTGTTGGCCGATAATCATCAAGTGGTTTTTCGGGACCATTGTGAGCTAAAATCTTATCTAAGGTCGTTGCGGGCCCCCGACTCTGTGTCTCTAGCAATCCCTTAGCTTGTGTGGTGAGTAATTGAATTGCAATTCAAGTCTTGGTCTAGAACTTGCCCTAAATGTTTGTTGAGGCGAAATCCTAAGTGAATTTTGACTTGAGACATGACTATAGGCTCTCCTTGATCCAAATGATAGTTTGAACAATTCCATAGCCTACCAATGATAAGATCCCTAGTTAACCCTTTTGAGTCTTAGACCTTTTTCCTTCAGTAACCATGATACAAGCCTATACCCGTTTTACCCTCTCTTGGCACCCGATCTTTCCTTTAGCACATGGCAAAAGTATAAGTTTGGGGGAGAGATGAGGATTGCAACAAAGTGGTAAAAAGGCACAAAAATGAAGAAAAGGAAAGGCAATGAAAAAGAAAGAAAAGCAAAAAGACAAAAAAAAAGTTCAATATGAAAAAGAATAAAAAGGGATTCAAAGAAAAGCGAAGAATGAAAGGTATGGAAAGTTGAAAAAGGAGAAAAGGTTTGAAATGTATAAGAAAGAGTGACAATGTGTCTCTCTAACCCATTCGAAAAAGTGAAATGACTCAAAGAGTCAAGTGAATGGATGCCAAATGAATCAAAAGAAGTGCTTAAGGGAAGATGGAACCTACTTAGACCAAAACATTTCCTACCCTGAACCAAATGCCTTCACAATGTCTCCACAAAAGCCCTATATGATCTTGAGTTGAATGAAGATTACATTAGTGGATACTCACATAAGGGGCAAGCATATAGTACCTAGAGCCGGACTTGTGGCTTTTTCTTGAGAGAGATGAGTGAATTCCCATTATCCTCGTTCTGAGTGCCACTATCTTAAAGGTGAAGATTGCTTAGGGAGAGTTGAGGATGTGTGAGTTTGGATTCCACAATGACCAAAGTAATTGAAAGAGTTCTTTGATGCGTCGATTCAACTCTTGATGCTCTTGTGTCGCACTTGATCCATGGTTTTTCAAAGAGTAAATTGTTAATGATTCATCTGTATTGAGGGAAATTGTTAGTCCCAATTGAGACTAGTTGAGGTCACTTTAGGACAGCTTCTTCTTGGACAGTCTCTTAAGGGGTAGGTCTTATTTTGTTTGCTTGAGGATAAGCAAAAGCTTAAGTTTGGGGGAGTTGATAACTAGGGATTTTGACGCATTTTATTCCCCTTCTTGCTTATGCTTTGATCAAATATTCATACAAAATAGACACAAAAGGCTCACAAGTTGTGCTTGATTGCAGGTTTGATCAACAAAGTGATAAAATGTCAAAGATCGGCTCAAAAAGGAGTGAAACTTGCACAAGTGTCAAAGACAAGTCAAGTTCAGTCAAAACAGGCCCAGTGCGGCCGCACTACACTTTGTGCGATCCGCACTGAGAGATTCAGAGAGCAGGTATTTCAGGCATTAAGGCAGTGCAGCCGCACTAGGTTTTGTGCGGTCCGCACTAAAGGCACTGCGGCTGCACTGCCATTATGTGCGGTCCGCAGAGCCAAGGTTCAGAGAAGATGCAAAATGGAGCTTTAAAGCCTGTGCGGTCCGCAGTCCATTCTGTGCTGACCGCACTAGAAGCCTCCGCTGCCGCAGTCCATTCTGTGCGGTCCACGGAGCCCAAGTTCAGAGAGTGAAATTTTTGAAGTCAAGAGCCCAGTGCAGACGCGGTCCAGTTTGTGCGATCCGCACTAACCCCGCAGGGGCATTTTGTCCAGATTTTTCAGCCTAGTATAAATAGCTTCTTTTTCCATTTTTAGGGTATCAGATATTATATTACGTAGCTGCACTTGTGGGTTCGACTTTCTAAGCCATTTTGGGCACTTTTAGCTGTTTTTCATCATTGAATCTTTATATTTAGCTTATCAATTAATTAATATGTGTTTATCTTCTTCTATTTCTTGTTTTTCTTCTTTAATTTGAGTAGGTAGACCCATAGCTAGGGTTGTGGCTCAACCCTAGTGTGGATAATTGATGGGTCTTGTATTTTGGGCTAATTTGACTATGGGTGTTTGTTATTTGGGCCAATTTCATGGTTAATTTTTGAATTAGTGGTTGCAAACACTAGTTTGTGTTGAGTTGACTTGAGCTCTTCTTGAGAAAGAGAGCCTAAGTCCCCGAAATTGGTCCAACAAGGAATTGGGACGTACTCAAGAGATTGATAGCCCCAATTAAAGGGTTAAACCTCGAGAGAGTAATACCCGAATTGAACCCTAGTTGCTTGTGCAAATTTGCATACCCAATTGGTCTTGAGAAAGCCAATTCGGGCAAAATCACTCGAACCACCGAGAGGTGTAGAGTGGATAAAATCGTGCAACGATTATAACATACTCCCCAAACATGTCAAACGTGCCTTAGTTTCAAGTACCCGTCAATTGACCACCTAGGCGGTAGTCATTACCCTAGTGCCTTTTAAACCTATTTGAACAACTTGTAGCATTTCAACTCTTAGCTAAATTTACAATTTGTAGTTTGATAAAAGTAGAATTATAAAGAAAATTCCAAAAATGTTGAGAAGTGTAATTAAGAACACATACGCAATTCTACACTAGATAGATACTCGATTCCAACTTCTAGCTCTCTAACGATTCGATCCCGACCCTAAATCGGGTAAAAGCTATTGCGACCCTCTCTTGCTACTTTTTAGTAGTGCGGAGTTGGAAGCGATCACCTCCCATGAGCACTTGAATGGTTATGAAATATGCAAAAGTTAAAGTGTGGGGTGGTGGTTTGATTTTTTGAGTGGAACCAGTGAAATAGAGAAAAATGGTGCAGTGTTTTGAAAAATGAAAGAATAAGCGCCACTTAAAAAAAAGAGAGAAAAGAAAATAAGTAAATGTAGTCCTTGATAAGTGGTGACTTGATACGATTGCACCTAAAGGAGTTTGGGGCATTATAAATAGAAGTATGGTGGAATGTCTGGTCTGACATAAGTATGGTTCTGAATGCGAAAGTGATTGTATTAAAAGTGCTTAGGGAGGTTAGTCACTATATCCAAATATATCCTACCCGTCCCGTAGCCTACATTACAACCAAATGAAGTCCTAGTTGATCTGAGACTGAATGAGCTCGATTAGTAGAGTAGTACACTACGGGCAAGCCTATGGTGCATCTTTGTGGCATATGAATGTTCTTTCTGAGAGTGAGTGAATTTTGTCTATCTGAGTTCCTAATTGTTCTTAATGTTATTACTTGTGGAACTACTCTCTTGTGGGATGTGAGGGAATTTGATTCACGAAGGAAAGGTAAGTCTTGATCTCTGTTAGAGTAATTTGAGTAAGTATGAATATTGCATGGCACGTGAGAGTCGACTCGTTGAGGCAAAGATGTTACACTGCTAGACGCAACTTTGGTGATATGTTCTTGGTGTGATACGTTA
>NW_017684660.1:0-7361 GCF_001879085.1 Nicotiana attenuata | reverse complement strand
ATTAAAACCCAAGAGATTTTGGTGAAGAATCGCTTCAATGGTCGCCTAAGAGCATTGGAGAAGAAGAAGTTGTGAAAAATAATGAGAATCCCGTAATGCATTCATTTTTAGAACTTAAATAACTAGGGCGAAGTTTTTACTCTATGCGAATCGCGGAAAAACCAATGCGATCGCATAGAACAAATGGATGACTACCAAAATTAACTCTATGAGATCGCGGAAGAATCAATGCGATCGCATAGAACAAATTGATGACTACCAAAATTAACTCTATGCGATCGCGGAAGAATCAATGCGATCGCATAGAACAAATTGATGACTACCAAAATTAACTCTATGCGATCGCGGAAGTATCAATGCGATGCATAGAACAAATTGTGACCTCCCAAAATTTACTCTATGCAATCGCGGAAGAATCAATGCGATCGCATAGAACAAAAATCTGGACACCAGCAACCAACAAAAACACCAGATTTTCTAAGTCCAAAAACACTCCGACGCCTATCCGAAACTCACCTGAGCCCTCGGAGCTCCAAACCAAACATACATACTAACTCAAAAACATCATACGAACTTATCCATACGATCAAATCGCCAAAATAACATCAAATACAATGAATCAAACCTCAAAATCAAGAGTTTTTCTTCAAACTTCATTAAGTTTCAAATTTAGAACTTTAAGTCCGAATCACGTCAAACGACGTCCGATTTTAACCAAACTTCACAGAAAGGACTTAAACTATATATAAAACCTGTACCGGGCGCCGGAACCAAAATACGGGCTCGATACCATCGCTTTCTAATCAAGTTTCATTTCAAATTTTCTTAAACATTTCCAGAAAACAATTTTTCTTAAAAATTCATTTCTCGGGCTTGGGACTTCGGAATTCGATTCTGGGCATACACCCATATTCCATATTTTCCTACGGACCCTCCGGGACCGTCAAATCACGGGTCCGGGTCCGTTTACCCAAAATGTTGACCGAAGTCAAATTTATTCATTTTAATATCAAAGCTTAGCATTTTTCACAGAATTTCATATTTAAGCTTTCCGGCTACGCGCCCGAACTGCACACGCTAATCGAGGCGACTCTAAATGAGGTTTTCAAGGCCTCGGAAGCACAGAATTAATTAAAAACAGGTAATGACCCTTTGGGTTGTCACATTCTCCACCTCTAAAACAACCGTTCGTCCTCGAACGGACATAAGAAGGAAGTACCTGAGTCGGGGAAAAGATGAGGATAACGGCTCCGCATATCGGACTCGGACTCCCAGGTCGAAGCCTCAGGAGGCTGACCTCTCCACTGAACACGAACAGAAGGGAAACTCTTGGATGTCAACTGACGAACCTGCCGGTCTAGAATAGCTACCGGCTCCTCCTCATAAGACAAGTACTTGTCCAACTGGACAGTGCTGAAATCTAACACGTGGGCTGGATCGCCGTGATACCTTCGAAGCATGGACACATGGAACACTGGATGCACGACTGATAAGCTCGGCGGCAAAGCAAGTCTATAAGCCACCTCTCCCACTCGATCAAGTATCTCAAATGGACCGATGAATCTAGGGCTAAGCTAGCCCTTCTTCCCAAATCTCATCACGCCATTCATAGGCGACACTCGGAGCAATACACACTCACCTACCATGAAAGCCACATCTCCAACCTTGCGGTCTGCATAGCTCTTTTTCCTGGACTGAGCTGAACGAAGCCTTCCTGAATGATCCTGACCTTGTCCAAGGCCTCCTGAACCATATCCGTACCCAACAACCGAGCCTCTCCCGGCTCAAACCATCCGATCGGAGATCGACACCACCTACCATATAGAGCCTCATAAGGAGCCATTTGGATACTCGACTGGTAGCTGTTGTTGTAGGCAAACTGCGCTAAAGGCAAGACTGATCCCACGAACCTCCAAAGTCAATAACACAAGCTCGGAGCATATCCTCCAAAATCTGAATAGTCCGCTCGGACTGACCGTCCGTCTGGGGATGAAATGCTGTGCTCAACTCAACCCGTATGCCCAACTCTCGCTGAACTGCTCTCCAGAAGCGCGAGGTAAACTGTGTACCTCGGTTCGAAATGATGGATACCGGCACACCATGAAGGTGAACAATCTCTCGGATATAGATCTCAGCTAACCTCTCGGATGAATAGGAGACTGCCACAGGAATGAAATGCGCTGACTTGGTCAGCCTATCAACAATGACCCATACTGCGTCGAACTTCTTCCGAGTCAGCGGAAGTCCAGTAACAAAATCCATAGTAATCCGCTCCCACTTCCACTCGGGAAGCTCAATCCTCTGAAATAAACCACCAGGCCTCTGATGCTCGTACTTAACCTGCTGACAATTCAAACAACGAGCCACATATGCTATGATATCCTTCTTCATTCTTCGCCACCAATAATTCTGCCGCAAATCCTGATACATCTTCGCGGCGCCCGGATGAATAGAGTACCGGGAGCTATGGGCCTCCTCCAAAATCAACTCTCGGAGCCCATCCACATTAGGCACATATACTTGACCCTGCAATCTCAAAACTCCATTATCATCTAAGGTAACATGCCTGGCACCTCCGCGCTGCACCGTGTCTCTGAGGACACACAAATGGGGATCATTGTACTGCCGCTTACGGATACGCTCCAATAATGAAGAACGGGTGACCGCAAGCTAACACACGACTGGGCTCGGAAACATCCAGCCTCACGAGCTGATTGGCTAAAGCCTGAACATCCAAAGCAAGCGGCCTCTCACCGACCGGAATATAAGCAAGACTGCCCATACTGGCTGACTTCCTACTCAATGCATCGGCCACCATATTGGCCTTTCTCGGATAATATAGAATGGTGATATCATAATCTTTCAACAGCTCCAACCACCTTCTCTGCCTCAAATTCAACTCCTTTTGCTTGAACAAGTATTGAAGACTCTTGTGATCCGTGAACACCTCACATGCCACCAAATCTTCAATGCGTGAACTATGGCTGCCAACTCCAAATCATGAACCAGATAGTTCTTCTCATGAATCTTCAATTGCCTCGAAGCATAGGCAATGACCTTGCCATCCTGCATTAATACTGCACCAAGCCCAATACGAGAAGCATCACAATAAACTGTATAAGGTCCTGAACCTGTGGGCAAAACCAACACCGGAGCCGTAGTTAGAGCTGTCTTGAGCTTCTGAAAGCCCGCCTCACACTCATCCAACCACCTGAACTGGGCACCCTTCTGGGTCAATCTGGTCATCGGGGATGCAATAGATGAAAACCCCTCCACGAACCGACGACAGTAGCCTGCCAATCCCAAGAAACTCCGAATCTCTGTAGCTGATGCTGGTCTAGGCCAGCTCTTGACTGCCTCAATCTTCTTCGGATCAACCTGAATACCCTCTGCTGATACAACATGACCCAGGAATGCAAATGAACTCAACCAGAACTCACACTTGGAGAACTTTGCATATAACTGACTACCCCTCAGGGTCTGAAGGACCATTCTAAGGTGCTGCTCGTGCTCCTCCTGGCTGCGGGAATATATCAATATATCATCAATGAAGACTATCACGAATGAGTCCAAATAAGGTCTGAACACTTGGTTCATCAAGTCCATGAAAGCTGCTGGGGCATTTGTCAACCCGAATGACATAACCAAAAACTCATAATGCCCGTACCGAGTGCGAAAAGCTATCTTAGGGACATCAGATGCCCTAATCCTTAACTGATGGTACCCAAATCGCAAGTCAATCTTGGAAAATACCCTGGCACCCTGAAGCTAGTCGAACAAATCATCAATCCTTGGCAGCGGATACTTATTCTTGACTGTAACCTTGTTCAATTGCCGGTAATCAATACACATACTCATTGACCCATCCTTCTTCTTAACAAATAACACCGGCGCACCCCAAGGTGAGACACTGGGTCTATTGAAACCCTTCTCAAGCAAATCCTGCAACTGTTCCTTTAGCTCTTTCAACTCCGACGGCGCCATACGATACGACGGGATAGAAATGGGCTGGGTGCCCGGAACCATATCAATGCAGAAGTAATATCCCTGTCGGGTGGCATACCCGGCAGATCTGAAGGAAAAACATCAGGGAACTCACAAACAACGGGTACATAATCAATAGAGGGAACCTCAACACTAGAATCACGAACAAAGGCTAAATAGGCCAAACACCCTTTCTCGACCATACGCCGAGCCTTCACATACGATATAACGCTGCAGGTAGAATGACCAGGAGTCGCTCTCCACTCTAAACGAGGCTTACCCGGTAAAGCTAAGGTCACAGTCTTGGCATGACAGTCCAAGATAGCGTGATAGGGTGATAACCAGTCCATCCCCAATATAATATCGAAGTCAACTATATCTAAAAGCAACAAATCTACACGAGTCTCAAGGCCCCCAATCACCACAATACAGGAACGATGGACTCGATCGACCACGATAGAATCACCCACCGGTATAGACACATAAACAGGAACACCCAATGCATCACTAGGCATGACCAAGTACGGGGCAAAATAAGATGACACATACGAATACGTAGACCCCAGATCAAACAACACTGAAGCATCCCTATCACAAACCAGAATTGTACCTGTAATAACCGCATCTGAAGCCTCTGCCTCGGGCCTGGCCTGAAGAGTATAACATTGGGGCTGGGCCCCACCACTCTGATCTACCTCTCTGGGAAGGCCTGCTGCTGGCTGGCCTCTACCTCTGGCGGTCTGAGCTCCACCTCTATGACCTCTACCTCCACCTCTAGCACCTCTACCCCCACCTCTAGCTGGCTGGGCGGGCTATGGAACACTGGTGCCTGAACCATGGCGAGAACCCTGGTGTTGAGAACTGCTCGGTGCTCGAGGGAAAAATCTGGCAATATGACCCGTGTCACCAAAAGTGTAACAAGCCTTCGGCTGCTGAGTCTGCTGGCCCTGTCGCCCTGAATGACCACCACGGAAACTCTGAAGTGGCAGTGCACTGATAGGAGCTGGCGGTGCACTGAATGACTGCTGATCAGAATAGTGCGCGTGAGAACCACGGCCACCTGAGGCACCGTGAGAAACCTGGAGGGCTGACTGGAAGGGCCTAGAAAGATGACCCCTATCATACGAATCTCTCCCTCCAGACGAGGCACCACTGAATCGACCTATATGACGGGGTCTCTTGTCTGCCCTATGACCATCCCCCTACGACTATACCATCTCAATCCTTCGGGCCACATTGGCCACCTCCTGAAAGGATATCTCGCTCCCAGCCTCTCTAGCCATCTGGAGACGAATAGGCTGAATGAGTCCATCAATAAACCGTCTCACTCTCTCCCTCTTAGTGAGAAGTATAATGAGAGCATGGCGAGCCCAATCAATAAACCTGGTCTCGTACTGGGTGACTGTCATGGATCCCTGCTGGAGACGCTCGAACTGCATCGGATAGGCCTCTCGCTGTGTAATAGGGAGAAACTTCTCCAGAAATAGCTGTGTGAACTGCTCCCAGGTCAAGGCTGGCGATCCTGCTGGTCTAGCTAAGCAATAATCCCTCCACCAAATCTTGGCGGATCCAGACAAGCGAAATGTAGTGAAATCAACCCCATTGGTCTCAACAATACCCATGTTCCGATAAACCTCGTGGCAGCTGTCCAAATAATCCTGAGGATCCTCGGTAGATGCACCGCTGAAGGTAGTAGTGAAGAGCTTGGTGAACCTGTCCAACCTCCAAAAAGCATCAGTAGACATAGCTGCTCCATCACCGGCTAGGCTACCATGCCCGGTTGAGCTGCTCCAACTGGCTGAACTGCTGGAGTCTGAGTCTGGGGAGCGACCTGCTCCGGAGTGCGAGTAGCAGGAGTCTGGACTCCTCCTCCAGCTTGAGAGATGGCTGGTGCTACCGGAAGTAAACCTGCTCGGGTGACACTCTCCATGAGGCCCACCAATCGGACCAGAGCGTCCTGAAGAACTGGGGTAGCAATAAACCCCTCTGGGACCTGAGCTGGGCCCACCGGAACTGCTGGGGCTGGGGCCGGAACCTCCTTGTCAAAGTCAACCTGAGGCTCTACCACTGGTGCTGCTGCTCGCGGCTGAGCTCTGCCCCTACCTTGGCCTCTAGCACGTCCTCGGCCTCGCCCTCTGCCCCTAGTGGGAGCTGCATGGGGCTCGGACTGCTGATCGGTAGATGAGGAAGCACGTGTTCTCTCCATCTGCGAAAGAACAGAGTAGAAATTCAATTAGCATTGAGGAACCAAACCGCACGACAAGAAAGAACAAATGTGAAACTTTTCCTAACTCTGTAGCCTCTGGGGGATAAATACAGACGTCTCGTACCTATACCTCAGACTCTACTAAGCTTGTCCGTGAGTTGTGAGACCTTTGTAACCTAGATCTCGGATACCAACTTGTCACGACCCGGATTTCCCACCCTCGGGGGTCGTGATGGCGCCTACTCGTGGAAGCTAGGCAAGCTAAGAACCTTTGCAAACATTAACCCATCTCATTTTTACATGATTTAACAATTAAATTATCAATGAATAAGCAATTAAAAGACAACGAAAAGTAAAATTTAGCGGAAGTCTGAACTAAATATAGAAACAGCGTCTAGAAAACCAATACATATCTCTACCCAGCATCTGGTGTCACAACAATACACGGACTATCTAGGATTACTACACATAAGAGTTTGAAATAAAGGACATAGTCTGTCTCGGATACAAATGTCAACAGAACATGGAAACTGATAGAAGAGATGCCGGGCCTGCGGACGCCAGCAAGGATACCTCGGAGTCTCATGGACTGAAGGTCGGCTCCCTGACTACTGCTGCGCACCGTAAGCTGCTCCGACACCTGGATCTGTGCAAAAGAGCACAGAGTGTAGCATCAGCACAACCGACCACGTGTGCTGGTAAGTGCCTAGCCTAACCCCGGCGAAGTAGTGACGAGGCTAGACCGGACTACCACATAAACCTGTGCGGTTATATATACATATACAGCAGAATCGAGATACAGAGACAAATAATCAATATGGGAGGGGGGAGCATGCTATGGGAACAATTTCAAGTAAAAGTCGTCCAGTAACGAAGGAAACAACACAACTCAGGCATTAATAAAGAATCAGAAAGCAACAAATGCAGGGCATCACCCTTCGTGCTTTTACTCTCATCCTCACCAAACAATGATATAATAAAACGTGCACGGCATCACCCTTCGTGCTTTTACTCTCTTTCCTCACATATAATCATTAGAATCGCCTATTTGAGGCCACGAGCAGCTACATTTTTAGGTACTACGACTTGTTCGCGTGGTCGGAATTGAAATTCGGGAAGTTCGGAGTTGATTTGGAAAGAGAATTCTCATTTTGGAAGCTTTAATTGGAAG
>NW_017684659.1:0-7361 GCF_001879085.1 Nicotiana attenuata | reverse complement strand
ATACGCGGATATGGTATCATGGCTGAGAACATATGTACGAATAAGGTGTATAACTGGTACATAACAAGAATATGCCTATCAAGTCTCAAATAGTTAGCACATAGCCTAGACATGATGTCTAACATGATTCACAGTTCAAATAATCAACAAGTAGAGGAAACGTGGGGATAACATGATATGATAACAAAACAAGTCCGGTAATAGCCCAAAGGCCTCCCCAAACAATGAACATGAAATGATTCTGCATCTTCACGTTTTTGGTTTTTTTAAAACCAAAGAATGCAAATGTTGTTTGATTAATTGAAATTGGAAAGATGGAGTGTCGATTCTTACCTTTGGAATTTAAACGAAATTGTGGTGGCCTTTTGAAAGTTCTATCGAAATATTTTTGGCTAAAGAGTGGAATTGTTTGGACGAAATAGTCCTGTTCACGTTCTTGGTTTCAAACCAAGAACAAATTGAGGCTAAAGTCATGAGATGTTAAAGACACACACAAGAATGAAGTTTGCTTCTGTTTTCTTGGTTTTTAATGGACTTGATACTAATTTGATGTGTCAATTTAGTGGGTTTATCAGATTCCTTGTAGGGATAAGATTAGACACCTATTTCAATTGTTTATGAGTCATCCTCTTTAATTAGTGGCCTTGTGCCACGTGGGTGGGGTGGTTAGTTTATTAAATTTTATTCACTTATTAGTTAATCGAGCAATATCCCGTTACCCGGTAATTAACCAATTACCCGAAAATTTGAGAATTATTCCCACTTACTTAAAATATTACTCACTTTTCACATACCTTATACGCCTTACTATTATGGTCATGTGGTACCTTGTATGGTACTAGTCCATAAATACCAAGTATTTTAGCTTGAGCCGTATTTTATTCCATAAGACCAAATTTCAACGAAATTCATTTTCTTCGACTTGCTTCCCCTCTCACCTTCACGAATTTATTCATCACTTACAATCCTTATAATCTCCAAATAATCTTTTCCTTGGACCGATGTCAATTACCTTACGACAAATTCGACGTACAATACTGCATGGTGCAATACTATCGTAACTTATTACTGTGAAGCGTAACATCACCGTAATGTAATACTGCAGAGGGTAACATCATCGTAACATATTACTGCAGACCATAACATTGTTGTAATATAATACCGCGGGACGTAATATTGAAGTAATATTGCGGAGTGTAACATCATTCCTCCCTTTGGAATATTCGTCCTCGAATGTTGACTAATGCTCTTATCATTTTCTTAACTTATTTCTTCCGAATACTTTACAACTTTCCTTGCCATCTAGGCGACTGTTCTGTGAATAAGTCCAAAGTCTAGGGCATCCCCCCTTAGGCCTCCTTCTCACACCACAACTTGTAGTCGGAATCCTTCCAATCTCGTAACTGTTGCTACCTTTCATCATGCAACCTGTATAGTTTTGATCTTATAAGTGTGCCCAATCTCTAGGCTTCACATGTAGAGCTTGATAAGAAGTCCCTTTGGGTATTTATGAGTATACTGAAGTTCTTCGCTCGGTACTTGGTTAAATTCACGAATATTGTTATATCTTATCGCATAGGTCCGTTTAACCATCCGTATGAATTTACTGCCACAACTCTTACTTTAATTTATCGTTGCTGAGGTCTGCTACCAAATCCCAGCTTACTCTCGTTGCTCATTCCATATGTATAAATTTAAGTCCTTTAATGCTTCCTCATTACTGTTCATCTTTAGAATGACGGCCTAATCTTATCTCACACTTTGTAACTTTTGTCCATCCATTGTTGATTCACCTCAATATTGGTCTACAATATACCACTGATAACTTAACCTTTTATGTAATATTGCTGCTAAGATTCTCGTTTTATCGGGGAACGTCTGAAATGATTAGATTGATCCACCTGGGGCGATACCCTGCTTTCATAGCCGTACCTCACAGCATCGCAATGCAATTCACCTTGCGTGGGTACTTTAATCCTGTCCAATTCATAAGATCCGTTTCTTTTCTTCGTTGAATCATTACTCAATCGAAGGCCCAAACGTCATCTTTTATCTATCAGAGTTACACCCTCATTCTATTACCAGGGTGGGATTCTTAATGTTATTAGTCTTAGACTCCTTTGAGTTCATTTAGGCTATAGTGAGCTTTGTATAATTTAGAGAAACCATCTGTTCTTCTTGTTTTCATGGGCTTAATTCTGAGGACTTATCCATTTTCGTTACCTTCTCACTCGCGCTTTCTTATCCTTACTCTTGTCTTCTAGAACCTTGTCGCTTCACCATACAATGGCTTGCGACCTACACAACTCTATTTACATTACTTGCAACCTTTCAACTTGCTTGCATCATAGATTTCCTTATGTCATTCTGGGACATCAAGCGAGACATCACATCGTCTTTAACTCTCTTTACTGTCTTAGTTAGCCTCCTCGATACCTAGAAACCATAGGCTATGAGATATGCCACTGACTATGCCGTTATCATTCCTGGATATTGAATCCCAGCACTTCTAGCCTTTTATCCAAAGTATGGACTATTCACATATTCAGCCTTTGAGTATCTCGTACGTTGTTCACTTTTACCTTACTTAAAATCTCGTATCATATCTTTTATCTCCTTCATAACCTCCCTTCCACCTAGGTGTAATTCACGTCCATAACTTGAAGCTCTATTATAATACTCGCACCTCTGGTACATACATAATCCGGTGGGAGCTTCGTACTGACTTCTTATGAGGCTGGTACTTCTTCTAACTGGCTTCCTTGTAGAGCCATTATAGATTATGGTTGATGTGTTATCTCTCTTGAACATCTGATATTAAGAGCGATTCTGTCATGTTCTCCAGCACAACTTCTATAATTTTTCTAGGTCTAATAATCAGACTCCTGATTTACTTAGGTGATGTAATTCTTTAGTTCCATCTTAGCTTTCTTTCAACGTAAGCTATTACTTTTCCTGGTCTTTCTGCCCCCTCGTTGCGTCCATACTTAGCTTATCTTAGTACCCACACTTGCCAAAGTTTTTATACAACTCATATGATCTCGTATATTACTTTTAACTCTTACTTCCCGTTCATTAGCCACGGTAGGTGCTACTTTCCTTTGGAATGCTTACAATTTTGTTACGAGATTGTTGTTACACGACCACTTCCTCTTTAGGTCGTTGTGCTTAGGTTGAAGCCTTCTTTCTTATCTCCTCAGCTAGTCTTTCGTTGTAGTACTTAGGGAAAACCATTGACTCTTGTAAAGTTGTGAGCTTATTACGGACCTTTTTGATGTCCTTACTTGCCTATAATCATCTGTAGTTGCTTACTTCCATGCCCTTGTGCTTGTATGGTTGCTTCTGAACTAATATTTTGACTGCCTTCCCAGTGGAACTTTGTTTTATCCCCGTAACACTCATACGGTACCTTTAACTACCCCGACTCTTGTTTGAATATATCTCAAGTATTATAATGATATTCTCCGAGGCTGAACTCTCCATGTTGGGTTCTACTATGTTTATCTTACACGATTTGATGACTCGTCTGTAACCTCCTGTTTAGCCATAACTGAGATCTTCCTGACCAATTACTAACTACTCGTTGGCCCATTCTCATATCAATATTCCTCGTAATCTTTCTTGGGTTATTTACTTTGTCTTAAATTACGTCTCGCACTGGCTCCTTATTTATCCATAATATTCCTAGCAAGAATGCTTCACTTCTTCTCCTTGACGTCATGCTTGCATAATATTCTGGGATTGTAGCCTATCTGTAGGCTTTGAATATTGCAATATCATCCCTTTCTTATTTTTATTGCATTCTTCCTTTACCATTTCGTAGCTACTAGAACCACTTAATTCTGACATAACACCACAACACTCCATATTTTCCCCTTTTGGGGAGTACTAAGAGTTGAAGCCACGAGGATCTACCTATAGATGTGTTACCTCTTCATCTTTGGCGCCTTTTCACATCATCGATGACCCTTACTCGCCTTGTGGCAATCCTTCTGTACCAAGGATAACAAAATTCTTCACTCACGAGGGTGATACTTAGTGTAACTGGCACAACAATCCCTTAAGCTTAACTTTGCTCACATTGCTTGCTTTAGGGAAGCGTCTTCCTGAATAACCATTCTCTGAGTTTCTCATGAATCTTCCTCTGTGTTCCATTCTATTTAGTTTATCTTTTTTCCACCAGTCCATGCTGACTTCTATTACTCTGGGGTCTAACTTTTTCTTCTGAATAACGTTATCATCGCGAACTTGTTTCTCGAAGTGAGAATATGACTTTATGACCTATATTCTTTTGTTACCTCAAGGCCTGTCGATTCTCGTCTTTTACTTCACTTGACTATCGACTCTGGAATATGTCATCTTTTTGGCCTACCGTTGTCATCCATGTATCACATATTACTCTCAATGCTTCATTAGCTCTCTTCTTATTTCCTGCGAATATTTGTATCTTCACTTTATTCTGAAAACTTCAACAAGATATTCTTTTGCTTTTAGTTCCCCTTTACACCATCCACTGGCTCTTTGGGTTGCCTAGCATTACCTCTCTCTAGGGAGAGGAGCCATACTAAGATAATATTTATCCTTTTCAGGTTTCCAGTGCCTGTCTTTGTAGTACTCATGTCTAGCTGTACTATTTTAGAGTGCACCATCTAGGTATCCCATAAGGAGATCTATTATCACCTTTTTAATATCCTTCCAAAATGTAAATTAGCGCAAACCATCCATCTATCATTTTGGGTTACTCTAGCCCCAGCCGGATCCTGCTATCCCATCCTTCTCTTAAACCATATCCGTTAGCTCCCATAGGGCATGACTGAGATAGGTGTGGTCGATTGTACGTACATCTGTTACTATTGAAGGTAAATCAAAATGCTTATATCTCCCTTCCTGAATGTAAATAATGATAATCTTTATTAACTGGGTACCTCGTACGTTTCTTCACCTTGCTTCTTTTACTTGCTGAAACTTGTGTCTAACTTCCGATTCCGTTATTCCTTTTTTTACCATAAGAGTGGATAAGTTTTCTTTCCTTAAAGCTCCTTATCAAGAACCTTACACCTTTTAGTACACGCATGATCTGCCGCAGACTTCACATTTACTCATCATAACCAAGATGCAAAATCGAGTTCCTCTAACTCAACACTTCCACAACTATATCCCTTATCGACCGTCTTTCTGAACGTAGGTATCGTTTTATTACGAATAAAATAAAATTTTGAAATTTGAATTCTTATAAGTGAGCTCTACCACACGATCTAGAGTAAGAAGAAAGAGTGACAATCCTAAATGCCCTGTAGCCTCTTGCTTATAAGTATGGTGCACGACACACCCATACACAAGACTGTACTAGACACGGCTTGTAGATTCCTTAGGACAGAACTGCTCTGATACCACTTTTTTCACGACCCAAACCGATGGGCCGTGACGGGCACCCGGTACCTTACTCGACCGAGTACCATCGTAACGTATCTTTCTTATTACATCATCATATACACGTGACATACGGGCCTAATAGGCCAACATAATCATTTATAAACTCAAAACATAGGCCGACAAGGCCGTACAATCTTTCACGTATACGACATATGTCTACAAGCCTCTAAGAGTACACAAATGTCATAAAGGTCGGGATAGAGTCCCGCTATACCAACCAATACACTTCTAAATTATACTAACCAAACAAGCAACTCCGAAGCAAATGGAGCGCACCAACATCTTTCACTGAGCTGATAGCCTACATGGAGGGCTCTCGACCTGTCTATCGGGACCGGCAGGCATGAAGCGCAGCGTCCCCAGGCAAAAGGGACGTCAGTACAAATGATGTACTGAGTATGTAAGGCACATAAATAAGTACATAAGAGACATGGAAGAAATATAGAGTACATGACTCAACCTGTAAGTCTGAATAACTTTGTAAATCATAAATTACTTTTAGCATCATGCATATGCGTATGAATGTCATGTCGTGCATAGGTACATGTTTTATAACATCATCAGCCTCTGAGGGCATCCCATCATATCATATCGGCCACTGTGGGCAAAATCATCATCGTATACCAGCTGATCAGGTGGTGGTGCGTATATAACGCCATAACTTTTCTCATATCCCATATACATATATATACATACATATATACGCGTATATAACGCCGTTTGAATCATATTTCAGCCACTGTGGGCAACATCATCATCATATACCAGCTGATCAGGTGGTGGTGCGTATATAACGCCGTGACCTTTTCCCATATCCCATATACATATATTTACATATATACGCGTATATAACGCCATTTGGTCATGGGTCAATGCACATGTATAAATGAGTGAAATGCATGAAAACTAAATAATAATCTCGATATTCCTTCCGGATAAACTTTTCCAACTGCCTATTATTCTGAGACCTATGAACAGAAGATAATAATAATTCTCATGTGGTAGCTAACCAACTTCTAGGAGAGACATAATTGACTGCATTGATCTCGAATCAAGAATATAGACACCCCTACTATTTCTATGAATAGAGTAATTTATAGAAACTGTGTATTTGCTTATTTCTTCAGTATAATTTAAACCATGCCAAAAGAAAGAAGGGATAGCCTTAACATACCTGTTCCTTGAATTATTTGATCGAAGTGAAGCTTCTGCTTCCTTGAAATACGTTGGAACGAGAGGATGAAGCTTCAACTTCTGAATTTGAACGAAACCTTGCTTGAATATTTGGACGAAATGATTCTGCATCTTCACGTTTTTGGTTTTTTTAAAACCAAAGAATGCAAATGTTGTTTGATTAATTGAAATTGGAAAGGCGGAGTGTCGATTCTTACCTTTGGAATTTGAACGAAATTGTGGTGGCCTTTTGAAATTTCTATCGAAATATTTTTTGGCTAAAGAGTGGAATTGTTTGGACGAAATAGTCCTGTTCACGTTCTTGGTTTCAACCCAAGAACAAATTGAGGCTAAAGTCATGAGATGTTTAAGACACACACAAGAATGAAGTTTGCTTCTGTTTTCTTGGTTTTCAATGGACTTGATACTAATTTGATGTGTCAATTTAGTGGGTTTATCAGATTCCTTGTAGGGATAAGATTAGACACCTATTTCAATTGTTTATGAGTCATCCTCTTTAATTAGTGGCCTTGTGCCACGTGGGTGGGGTGGTTAGTTTATTAAATTTTATTCACTTATTAGTTAATCGAGCAATATCCCGTTACCCGGTAATTAACCAATTACCCGAAAATTTGAGAATTATTCCCATTTACTTAAAATATTACTCACTTTTCACATACCTTATACGCCTTACTATTATGGTCATGTGGTACCTTGTATGGTACTAGTCCATAAATACCAAGTATTTTAGCTTG
>NW_017684658.1:6630-7361 GCF_001879085.1 Nicotiana attenuata | reverse complement strand
CCACCTTTTAAACTCGAATTAAGGATCAAAAATGGAAGAATTTGGGTAAAAGTTTATTGTCTAAACTATTGGGTTTTGAGGGAGCATTCGACCTCCGATTTCTGAGATTTTTATATGGTTAGACTCGTGAGAGTACGAGGTTTCTGAAAATGTGAAAATTATTCGGTTCCGAGACGTTGGCCTGAGGGGCATTTTGGTCATTTCACCTATTTTCGCACCTTAGCTTTAATTTCAATAGTGGAATCAGTTGTTTGCAATATTATTTACGATTTGTAATTTAATTGAATAGATTTGGGCCATTTGGAGTCGGATACTCGTGGCAAGGGCATCGTTCCCTAGTTGACTTCGCACCGGTTCGAGGTAAGTGGCTTGCCTAACCTTGTGTGGGGGACTTCGTCCCTTAGGATGTGATAATTGGTACTTGAATGCCTTGTACGTGAGGTGACGAGCGCGTATTTGAGCAAAATGTTGAAAACCCGGATTTTTACTTAAATACTTGATTTGGATTCTCTTTCATATTTGCCTTACTTTACTTGCTTTTATAGCCTGTGCTAGCGTAGAAGAGCATGTTTAATTGATCCAAGCTGCCTATTTGTTTAAATTGTCTTAATTGTGATTTCGTGGAGCATGTTAGGCCAGTATTATTTGATGCCTTGTGTTGTTGTACTTAAATTTCTGAATAATTCGTTGATGTTGGTTGCGCATTTATATTGGGACTACGGATGCGGATT
>NW_017684658.1:0-2418 GCF_001879085.1 Nicotiana attenuata | reverse complement strand
TGTCCGTTCGGGTAAGCCAGGTCTAGAACAAATAAACCCAGGTTTTAAACCTAGTATAACATAGCCTCATGCCGGATCCCTAGTAGGAACGCTTGTTTGCATCAAGTGCATTTGACTTTGGGGACTCAACACAGGGGTTGGGTCCATCTAGGACAGGTGTACCCGAAATCAAAAGACCATCCTGATGCATTTTACTTGCTACTTGCACATTTATTTGATTCGGATTGCATGTTGACCGGCTTCTAGAATAGGGAAGAAAAATTGAGAAAAACCAAATTGAGGTAAGAGAGAGGAAATTACCCGCCTGTGAAAAACCTGGTGTCCAAAAATCCCGGAACTCTGCTGAAATTTTTGAAAAAAAGATATTTATGTTTTCTGTTGCGTCAAAATTGACCGAACTACGCAAGTTTGATTCTCACCGGATGTGGGATACGTAGGCAACCCTCATCGGG
Source organism: Nicotiana attenuata (assembly GCF_001879085.1). NCBI lineage: Eukaryota > Viridiplantae > Streptophyta > Magnoliopsida > Solanales > Solanaceae > Nicotiana > Nicotiana attenuata. The sequence goes on along the minus strand of NW_017684658.1, from coordinate 1,966 downwards.
TCCAACTCCATTTTTTGCAAAAAAAGAAAAAAAAACCAAAATATATGAAGTGTCGTTATTTTATCATAAATAAATTAGGTAGTGTCGTTCTTGTCCAAAATAGCCAAAATGCCCCAAATGGCGCCGGAAGGCTGTTTTTGCAAGAATAGCCACCTAAGGTCCTCTTTTAATTTTTTGATTAATTAGCAAGCACAGCCCTAAAATCTTCTTTCCTGAGGGGCTGAAGGGCTGTATTCACAAAAGTGTTTTGTTTAAATTGCAACTTTCAAAATTGGTATTTTTTCTCTTGAGTCAAAATAAAATCATGGTCTTTTAACCGATCACTATAATTAAATGTGCAGGATGAGCACGATTGAAAATGAACCTTTCACAGTCCTTGAGGAAATCCCGTTAGAACTCCACATGTGGTGGAACGATTTAGGAGAAGTCAGCAGAGACACTGTGATAAAAGCTTTGGGCGGTCTTGTTGGTCTTCTGAAGATTAAGCCTAGGACGGAAATAATTGAGGCTTTGATACCTTTTTGGGACCCAACACATAATGTATTCCATTTTGCTGATTTTGTGCTAACCCCTATGCTTGAGAAAATGGCGGGCTACGCTGGTTTTGGTGGGAATCTCAGAAATCAATACCCACTGGCACCTAGAGCGGTGACTCCTCATAAGTTTCTGGATCTTTTAAGCATCAGTCGGGAAGTTAGAGACGGTAATTTGGCTAAAGGGTTCTGCACATTCTACTTCTTGTACCGACGTTACGGGTATCCCCACGGTTTCGAAATCCCAGATACCGGTCTAACTCATTTGGGGAACAAAGATAAATGGGAAGCTCGGCGGGGACTGGCTTTCATAGTGGCATTCCTGGGTGTCTTAATTTTCCCAAGAAAGGATGGAAACATAGAGTTGGGGCTTGTGGGAATAGCCGACTTCATGACTAAAAAGGCTAATGGCACCATTGTACCGATGATCTTAGCGGAGATTTACCGAGCTCTAACTGTTTGCCGAGGAGGAGGAAAGTTCTTCGAGGGGTGCAATATGCTTCTACAACTCTGGATGGAGGAACACCTCTGCCACCGTCCGGGGTACATGAACTGCGGTATGACTGGTCCTAAATGCATTGAAAAACATGAAGATCGGGTGAAGGGCCACGAGTTTCCGGAAGGTACGAAAGAATGGTTCACACTTTTGAGCTCCCTGACTACAAGCCAAATTGAGTGGACATTCGGGTGGCTCTCGGTCAGTGAAGTCATATACATGTCGGCCGAAGTATGTTTTCTTCTATTGATGGGTCTCCGGAGCATTCAACCTTATGCCCCACACAGGGTTCTACGCCAGCTAGGCAGGTACCAGACTATTCCGCATGACGAGGATTTGATTCGGCAGGTCATCGAACTGGGACCAAAAGTTGTTTTCCCGGAAGAAAAGGTGCGTCGAATTTGGCATCAATGTAGGTTCCTAGAGCCAAAGACTCAGGTACGGGATCTGTCCAAAGGCGAGTTAGAGCCTAGTTACACAACTTGGTACGATAAAAGGTCTCAAGTCCATCAAGAGCCCGAGCGGCCCGCCAAAAGGCCCCATGTCCAACAATTCACTGATGGGGTACAGGAGCAATGGGATTGGTTGGCAAAAGAGGCAAGCTACAGAGCCACAATAAGCAAATTGGAAGGGCAAATCCGGGATCTTAAATTTGACAAAAGTGTACAGGCCGCTGCTGACGAAGGGGAGAAGAAGAAATTGGCCCAAGAAAACAAGGCCCTTCGAGCCCAGATCCAAAAAATGAAGATAGCTGCTAAGAATCAGGAAAGGAGCCGAAAGGATGAAAGACTCATAAATGGTCTTAGGAAGAAAATAGCTGAATGCGAGGATGATTTGGAAAAATCCGAGGGTAATCTGGCAAGAGCTCGAGCATAGTTAGCGAAGAATGCAGAGGGACGAGCAGAGTTTGTCCGGCAAATAAAAAGAAAATATGAGG